>NW_024060894.1:0-19500 GCF_016432855.1 Salvelinus namaycush
CCTCTACTAGTCCTGTCATCTGATCTCCCCATACTGAGTCCTCTACTACTCCTGTCATCTGATCTCCCCATACTGAGTCCTCTACTACTCCTGTCATCTGATCTCCCCATACTGAGTCCTCTACTACTCCTGTCATCTGATCTCCCCATACTGAGTCCCCTACTACTCCTGTCATCTGACCTCCCCATACTGAGTCCTCTACTACTCCTGTCATCTGATCTCCCCATACTGAGTCCTCTACTACTCCTGTCATCTGATCTCCCCATACTGAGTCCCCTACTACTCCTGTCATCTGATCTCCCCATACTGAGTCCTCTACTACTCCTGTCATCTGATATCCCCAAACTGAGTCCTCTACTACTCCTGTCATCTGATCTCCCCATACTGAGTCCTCTACTACTCCTGTCATCTGACCTCCCCATACTGAGTCCTCTACTACTCCTGTCATCTGATCTCCCCATACTGAGTCCGATTTTGTCTTCCACTCGTCCTCTGTTTTATGACCTCCCTCCCTCCCTCCCTCCCTCCCTCCCTCCCTCCCTCGCGCTCTCTCAGTCTGTAATGTTTAATGTATCCCTAAAGGCTATGTCCTGGTTTACAAGGCAAAGTCATTACAGCCAAGCATAAACAACAGGAAATGACATCTTTCACATTCAATAAACCGCAGCACCCTCAGCTGTAAGCACTCCTATTATTTCATATTAGGCACCAAAACGCACTTGGGCGCACAAAGGCCCTGACACACAGGCAGGCATAGCACACACACACACACACACACACACACACACACACACACACACACACACACACACACACACACACACACACACACACACACACACACACACACACACACACACACACACACACACACACACAGTACACATGAGCAGACTGTATACACACACACACACACACACCACATTAGGCCCCAATCCCAGTCCGTTCTCCATGCTTAGTGTACAGCTTTCCAGGATTTGATTGGCTTTGTCCGTCCATTGTTTTCCCAATGATCAATAATGTATAGCCTGAAGCCTTCATGATGGACCTATAGCCTTCCAATGAGCCTTACAGCACAGTGTAATGTTACTGTACCATACTGTATTGTCCTGTTTAACAGACAGGCCAGGGAGAGACGGAGAGACATGGAGGGAAGGAGAGACAGATCTCCCAGCAGTCAGTCTAAATAAGGAGAAGAAGAGACAGATCTCCCCCCAGCAGTCAGTCTACATAAGGAGAAGGAGAGACAGATCTCCCCAGCAGTCAGTCTAAATAAGGAGAAGAAGAGACAGATCTCCCCAGCAGTCAGTCTAAATAAGGAGAAGGAGAGACAGATCTCCCCAGCAGTCAGTCTAAATAAGGAGAAGAAGAGACAGATCTCCCCAGCAGTCAGTCTAAATAAGGAGAAGGAGAGACAGATCTCCCCAGCAGTCAGTCTAAATAAGGAGAAGAAGAGACAGATCTCCCCCCAGCAGTCAGTCTACATAAGGAGAAGGAGAGACAGATCTCCCCAGCAGTCAGTCTAAATAAGGAGAAGGAGAGACAGATCTCCCCAGCAGTCAGTCTACATAAGGAGAAGGAGAGACAGATCTCCCCAGCAGTCAGTCTAAATAAGGTGAAGGAGAGACAGATCTCCCCCCCAGCAGTCAGTCTACATAAGGAGTAGGAGAGACAGATCTCCCCAGTAGTCAGTCTACATAAGGAGAAGGAGAGACAGATCTCCCCAGCAGTCAGTCTACATAAGGAGAAGGAGAGACAGATCTCCCCAGCAGTCATTCTAAATAAGGAGAAGGAGAGACAGATCTCCCCAGCAGTCAGTCTACATAAGGAGAAGGAGAGACAGATCTCCCCAGCAGTCAGTCTAAATAAGGAGAAGGAGAGACAGATCTCCCCAGCAGTCAGTCTAAATAAGGAGAAGGAGAGACAGATCTCCCCAGCAGTCAGTCTAAATAAGGAGAAGGAGAGACAGATCTCCCAGCAGTCAGTCTAAACAAGGAGAAGGAGAGACAGATCTCCCCAGCAGTCAGTCTAAATAAGGAGAAGGAGAGACAGATCTCCCCAGCAGTCAGTCTAAATAAGGAGAAGGAGAGACAGATCTCCCCAGCAGTCAGTCTAAATAAGGAGAAGGAGAGACAGATCTCCCCAGCAGTCAGTCTAAATAAGGAGAAGGAGAGACAGATCTCCCCAGCAGTCAGTCTACATAAGGAGAAGGAGAGACAGATCTCCCCCCAGCAGTCAGTCTACATAAGCCAGTCCTGTTTTATTGCTCCCATCCCCCTCTAGATCATTTTAACATGGCGTCTTGACTTCTTCACCAGTACACCAAACATACAGTACAGTGTGTATGAGTAATCCTGTCCACCAAGGAGTCCCTTCCATACCCCCAGGCCTTTGGCCCCAGAGGCCCCCAGAACAGACAGTTATTCAGGTTGACACCTCACTCTAAAGGCTCCAGAACCGGAAGGGCCCGGAACAAGACGACATGGAACAGGGAGAGAGTTAGAGTTGATGAAGGAGGGATGAGGGAGAGAGAGAGAGTTGATGAAGGAGGGATGAGGGAGAGAGAGAGAGTTGATGGATGAGGGAGAGAGAGAGAGTTGATGGAGGGATGAGGGAGAGAGTTAGAGTTGATGAAGAAGGGATGAGGGAGAGAGAGAGAGAGTTGATGAAGGAGGGATGAGGGAGAGAGTTAGAGTTGATGAAGGAGGGATGAGGGAGAGAGTTAGAGTTGATGAAGGAGGGATGAGGGAGAGAGAGAGAGAGTTGATGAAGGAGGGATGAGGGAGAGAGTTAGAGTTGATGAAGGAGGGATGAGGGAGAGAGTTAGAGTTGATGAAGGAGGGATGAGGGAGAGAGAGAGAGTTGATGAAGGAGGGATGAGGGAGAGAGAGAGAGGGTGGGGGGGGCTGACACAGTGTGAGATAATGTGTGTGAGACAGTGTATGGGAACTGCTTTCTGTCACAAAGTCAACCTGGAAAGTATAGTCGGTGAGAAAGAATGTCTGTTCGGTGAATATTTACACACACACACACACACACACACACACACACACACACACACACACACACACACACACACACACACACACACACACACACACACACACACACACACACACACACACACACACACACACACACACACACACACACACACATTCCGTTAATCACAGAAACCCCCATCCCATTCGCTCATCTCTAGTTGCCAAGAAAACACTTAGTGTCGCCTCGTCTCTCTCTGATCTGGGGACAATTCCCTGTCATTATTCACAGACGGACAGTCCAATCAAAACAGGAACAACGGCAAGCATCTCTCCACTATGTCATTCTTCCAGTCTTCCATTCCCCTTCACTCATTCTGTTAGCATAGGGAGACCTAAAACCACACCATACTGCACAGACAGACTGAGAGAGTGTGTTCTTCATCCTGGAGTCTTTCTAGTCGGATTTAGTTTCCATCTAACACCCTTTATCCACCTCTCTGATGAAGTCTAAATAAAGTTACAGCCGTCATTAGTCTCTCTCTGTTTGCTTTTTCTCTCCTTCTCACTCGCTCCCTGATTTATTTCTCTGTTTTTGTTTCTAGCTAGATGTTACTGTAGTTGCTGTTGTCGTGTTTCTAGCTAGCTGCTACTGTAGTTGCTGTTGTCGTGTTTCTAGCTAGATGTTACTGTAGCTGTTGTTGTCGTGTTTCTAGCTGGTTGCTACTGTAGCTGTTGTTGTCGTGTTTCTAGCTAGCTGCTACTGTAGTTGCTGTTGTCGTGTTTCTAGCTGGTTGCTACTGTAGCTGTTGTTGTCGTGTTTCTAGCTAGCTGCTACTGTAGCTGTTGTTGTCGTGTTTCTAGCTAGTTGCTACTGTAGCTGTTGTTGTCGTGTTTCTAGCTGGTTGCTACTGTAGCTGTTGTTGTCGTGTTTCTAGCTAGCTGCTACTGTAGCTGTTGTTGTCGTGTTTCTAGCTAGTTGCTACTGTAGCTGTTGTTGTCGTGTTTCTAGCTAGTTGCTACTGTAGCTGTTGTTGTCGTGTTTCTAGCTAGCTGCTACTGTAGCTGTTGTTGTCGTGTTGCTAGCTAGCTGCTACTGTAGCTGTTGTTGTCGTGTTTCTAGCTGGTTGCTACTGTAGCTGTTGTTGTCGTGTTTCTAGCTAGTTGCTACTGTAGCTCTTGTTGTCGTGTTTCTAGCTAGATGTTACTGTAGCTGTTGTTGTCGTGTTTCTAGCTAGCTGCTACTGTAGCTGTTGTTGTCGTGTTTCTAGCTAGTTGCTACTGTAGCTGTTGTTGTCGTGTTTCTAGCTAGTTGCTACTGTAGCTGTTGTTGTCGTGTTTCTAGCTAGTTGCTACTGTAGCTGTTGTTGTCGTGTTTCTAGCTAGATGTTACTGTAGCTGTTGTTGTCGTGTTTCTAGCTAGCTGCTACTGTAGCTGTTGTTGTCGTGTTTCTAGCTAGCTGCTACTGTAGCTGTTGTTGTCGTGTTTCTAGCTAGATGCTACTGTAGCTGTTGTTGTCGTGTTTCTAACTAGCTGATACTGTAGCTGTTGTTGTCGTGTTTCTAGCTAGCTGCTACTGTAGCTGTTGTTGTCGTGTTTCTAGCTAGTTGCTACTGTAGCTGTTGTTGTCGTGTTTCTAGCTAGCTGCTACTGTAGCTGCTGTTGTTGTGTTTCTAGCTAGATGTTACTGTAGCTGTTGTTGTCGTGTTTCTAGCTAGCTGCTACTGTAGCTGTTGTTGTCGTGTTTCTAGCTAGCTGCTACTGTAGCTGTTGTTGTCGTGTTGCTAGCTAGTTGCTACTGTAGCTGTTGTTGTCGTGTTGCTAGCTAGTTGCTACTGTAGCTGTTGTTGTTGTGTTTCTAGCTAGTTGCTACTGTAGCTGTTGTTGTTGTGTTGCTAGCTAGTTGCTACTGTAGCTGTTGTTGTCGTGTTTCTAGCTAGATGCTACTGTAGCTGTTGTTGTCGTGTTGCTAGCTAGTTTCTACTGTAGCTGTTGTTGTCGTGTTTCTAGCTAGTTGCTACTGTAGCTGTTGTTGTCGTGTTGCTAGCTAGTTGCTACTGTAGCTGTTGTTGTCGTGTTTCTAGCTAGCTGCTACTGTAGCTGTTGTTGTCGTGTTTCTAGCTAGCTGCTACTGTAGCTGTTGTTGTCGTGTTTCTAGCTAGTTGCTACTGTAGCTGTTGTTGTCGTGTTTCTAACTAGCTGCTACTGTAGCTGTTGTTGTGTTTCTAGCTACTTGCTACTGTAGCTGTTGTTGTCGTGTTTCTAGCTGGTTGCTACTGTAGCTGTTGTTGTCGTGTTTCTAGCTAGTTGCTACTGTAGCTGTTGTTGTTGTGTTTCTAGCTAGTTGCTACTGTAGCTGTTGTTGTCGTGTTTCTAGCTGGTTGCTACTGTAGCTGTTGTTGTCGTGTTTCTAGCTAGCTGCTACTGTAGCTGTTGTTGTCGTGTTTCTAGCTAGTTGCTACTGTAGCTGTTGTTGTCGTGTTTCTAGCTAGCTGTTACTGTAGCTGTTGTTGTCGTGTTTCTAGCTAGTTGCTACTGTAGCTGTTGTTGTCGTGTTTCTAGCTAGTTGCTACTGTAGCTGTTGTTGTCGTGTTTCTAGCTAGTTGATACTGTAGCTGTTGTTGTCGTGTTTCTAGCTAGTTGCTACTGTAGCTGTTGTTGTCGTGTTTCTAGCTGGTTGCTACTGTAGCTGTTGTTGTCGTGTTTCTAGCTAGTTGCTACTGTAGCTGTTGTTGTCGTGTTTCTAGCTGGTTGCTACTGTAGCTGTTGTTGTCGTGTTTCTAGCTAGTTGCTACTGTAGCTGTTGTTGTCGTGTTGCTAGCTAGTTTCTACTGTAGCTGTTGTTGTCGTGTTTCTAGCTAGTTGCTACTGTAGCTGTTGTTGTCGTGTTTCTAGCTAGTTGCTACTGTAGCTGTTGTTGTCGTGTTTCTAGCTAGTTGCTACTGTAGCTGTTGTTGTCGTGTTGCTAGCTAGTTGATACTGTAGCTGTTGTTGTCGTGTTTCTAGCTAGTTGCTACTGTAGCTGTTGTTGTCGTGTTTCTAGCTAGTTGCTACTGTAGCTGTTGTTGTCGTGTTTCTAACTAGCTGCTACTGTAGCTGTTGTTGTCGTGTTTCTAGCTACTTGCTACTGTAGCTGTTGTTGTCGTGTTTCTAGCTGGTTGCTACTGTAGCTGTTGTTGTCGTGTTTCTAGCTAGTTGCTACTGTAGCTGTTGTTGTTGTGTTTCTAGCTAGTTGCTACTGTAGCTGTTGTTGTCGTGTTTCTAGCTGGTTGCTACTGTAGCTGTTGTTGTCGTGTTTCTAGCTAGCTGCTACTGTAGCTGTTGTTGTCGTGTTTCTAGCTAGTTGCTACTGTAGCTGTTGTTGTCGTGTTTCTAGCTAGCTGTTACTGTAGCTGTTGTTGTCGTGTTTCTAGCTAGTTGATACTGTAGCTGTTGTTGTCGTGTTTCTAGCTAGTTGCTACTGTAGCTGTTGTTGTCGTGTTTCTAGCTGGTTGCTACTGTAGCTGTTGTTGTCGTGTTTCTAGCTAGTTGCTACTGTAGCTGTTGTTGTCGTGTTTCTAGCTGGTTGCTACTGTAGCTGTTGTTGTCGTGTTTCTAGCTAGTTGCTACTGTAGCTGTTGTTGTCGTGTTTCTAGCTAGCTGCTACTGTAGCTGTTGTTGTCGTGTTTCTAGCTGGTTGCTACTGTAGCTGTTGTTGTTGTGTTTCTAGCTAGCTGCTACTGTAGCTGTTGTTGTCGTGTTTCTAGCTGGTTGCTACTGTAGCTGTTGTTGTCGTGTTTCTAGCTAGCTGTTACTGTAGCTGTTGTTGTCGTGTTTCTAGCTAGTTGCTACTGTAGCTGTTGTTGTCGTGTTTCTAGCTAGTTGCTACTGTAGCTGTTGTTGTCGTGTTTCTAGCTAGCTGCTACTGTAGCTGTTGTTGTCGTGTTTCTAGCTAGTTGCTACTGTAGCTGTTGTTGTTTTGTTTCTAGCTTGCTGCTACTGTAGCTGTTGTTGTCGTGTTTCTAGCTAGTTGCTACTGTAGCTGTTGTTGTCGTGTTTCTAGCTAGTTGCTACTGTAGCTGTTGTTGTCGTGTTTCTAGCTAGCTGCTACTGTAGCTGTTGTTGTCATGTTTCTAGCTAGTTGCTACTGTAGCTGTTGTTGTCGTGTTTCTAGCTAGCTGCTACTGTAGCTGTTGTTGTCGTGTTTCTAGCTAGCTGCTACTGTAGCTGTTGTTGTCGTGTTTCTAGCTAGCTGCTACTGTAGCTGTTGTTGTCGTGTTTCTAGCTAGTTACTACTGTAGCTGTTGTTGTCGTGTTTCTTGCTAGTTGCTACTGTAGCTGTTGTTGTCGTGTTTCTAGCTAGTTGCTACTGTAGCTGTTGTTGTCGTGTTTCTAGCTGGTTGCTACTGTAGCTGTTGTTGTCGTGTTTCTAGCTGGTTGCTACTGTAGCTGTTGTTGTCGTGTTTCTAGCTAGTTGCTACTGTAGCTGTTGTTGTCGTGTTTCTAGCTAGCTGCTACTGTAGCTGTTGTTGTCGTGTTTCTAGCTAGTTGCTACTGTAGCTGTTGTTGTCGTGTTTCTAGCTAGTTGCTACTGTAGCTGTTGTTGTCGTGTTTCTAGCTAGCTGCTACTGTAGCTGTTGTTGTCGTGTTTCTAGCTGGTTGCTACTGTAGCTGTTGTTGTCGTGTTTCTAGCTAGTTGCTACTGTAGCTGTTGTTGTCGTGTTTCTAGCTAGTTGCTACTGTAGCTGTTGTTGTCGTGTTTCTAGCTAGATGCTACTGTAGCTGTTGTTGTCGTGTTTCTAGCTAGCTGCTACTGTAGCTGTTGTTGTCGTGTTTCTAACTAGCTGCTACTGTAGCTGTTGTTGTCATGTTTATTTTGTGTCACAGTTTCCACAGCAGCAGGAAAAGGTATTGGCTGGTCATGCTACAGTTCTGCACAGTAGCAGGAAAAGGTATTGGCTGGTCATGCTACAGTTCTGCACAGTAGCAGGAAAAGGTATTGGCTGGTCTTGCTACAGTTCTGTACAGTAGATCACATCATGGCACTAATGCACTGGTTGCTGTGCAGGAAAATTCTCATCAACAAAAGAGTGATCAAATTAAGATGCGTAGATATTCCTGCTTTGCGCCTGGGTCCTACTGCCTTCATTGATAAAAGTATCTGCTTGTAAAACGGTGCTAGTATGTTATTGATATGAAAATGCAATGTTTTTTTAACTGACATTCAATGCTTTTTGTTTCCTCACGGTAAGTAATGATATTACCAAAATAATCTCTACCTAACCTTTTTCCTCCATTTTTTATCTAACCAATAACCTTCCTTATTCCATGCTGCGTTGGACTAACTAACCAATAGGATGATGAGGAGGGTATCTGGGCATAGCCAATCCCTGCCCTCTCTCTCTCTCTCTCCGCCATTTTGTACAGAAGGGTGAGCGATCGTCTTTTTACTGGAGAATGCTGCCTTGTTCATAATCATCATTTCCTTCCTCTTTCACATCATTTCCTTCCTCTTTCACATCATTTCCTTCCTCTTTCACATCATGTCTTCCTCCTTGTGTTGTGCTCCGTGATGTTTGATCTCTTGCTGCTTGTCACCTCATTCTCTAACCTTGTTCTGTAATTGAATCCATCCTTTTGGGTCGACTTTAACCCTGTCAGTGAGCGTTTGCTTCATCGTTGATCTCCCGTCATTATGTTATCTGATATTTGGTGGTCTGGGTGTTTCTGCTACTTTGTTGAATATGCTTTGTGTTTGGACCTGAAATCAGCATTTTTAAAAACACTCGAGTGGATCAAAGTGATCATTATGGACCTGTTCAGAGAGAGAGTTACAGACAGTATGCAGGCACACACACACACACACACACACACACACACACACACACACACACACACACACACACACACACACACACACACACACACATACACACACACACCTTAGTTCTGTATCTGCTTAGATATCTTAATAATTTTCCCAGTGCGTCATGGAAACACACACACCATGTACACTACTGGAAGCTTGGCTCTGATTAGCTAGCCATATTCTAATAAATTACTGTCATCTGAAATATAATACTCAGTCCGATCCCTCTCAGCTTTCAAGAGCACTTACTGTTAGGCTCTGAGAGAGAGAGAGAGAGAGAGAGAGAGAGAGAGAGAGAGAGAGAGAATGAGAGAGAGAGAATGAGAGAGAGAGAGAGAGAGAGAGAGAGAATGAGAGAGAGACAGAGAGAGACAGAGAGAGACAAAATAATGGTGTTCCAAAAAAGGTCCAGTCACCAGGACCACAAATTCCATCTAGACACCGTTGCCCTAGAGCACACAAAAAACTATACATACCTCGGCCTAAACATCAGCACCACAGGTAACTTCCACAAAGCTGTGAACGATCTGAGAGACAAGGCAAGAAGGGCCTTCTATGCCATCAAAAGGAACATAAATTTCAACATACCAATTAGGATCTGGCTAAAAATACTTGAATCAGTCATAGAGCCCATTGCCCTTTATGGTTGTGAGGTCTGGGGTCCGCTCACCAACCAAGATTTCACAAAATGGGACACACCAAATTGAGACTCTGCATGCAGAATTCTGCAAAAATATCCTCCGTGTACAACGTAGAACACCAAATAATGCATGCAGAGCAGAATTAGGCCGATACCCACTAATTATCAAAATCCAGAAAAGAGCCGTTAAATTCTACAACCACCTAAAAGGAAGCGATTCCCAAACCTTCCATAACAAAGCCATCACCTACAGAGAGATGAACCTGGAGAAGAGTCCCCTAAGCAAGCTGGTCCTGGTGCTCTGTTCACAAACACAAACACACCCCACAGAGCCCCAGGACAACAGCACAATTAGACCCAACCAAATCATGAGAAAACAAAAAGATAATTACTTGACACATTGGAAAGAATTAACAAAAAAACAGAGCAAACTAGAATGCTATTTGGCCCTAAACAGAGAGTACACAGTGGCAGAATACCTGACCACTGTGACTGACCCAAACTTAAGGAAAGCTTTGACCATGTACAGACTCAGTGAGCATAGCCTTGCTATTGAGAAAGGCCGCCGTAGGCAGACATGGCTCTCAAGAGAAGACAGGCTATGTGCACACTGCCCACAAAATGAGGTGGAAACTGAGCTGCACTTCCTAACCTCCTGCCCAATGTATGACCATATTAGAGAGACATATTTCCCTCAGATTACACAGATCCACAAAGAATTTGAAAACAAATCCAATTTTGATAAACTCCCATATCTACTGGGAGAAATTCCACAGTGTGCCATCACAGCAGCAAGATTTGTGACCTGTTGCCACAAGAAAAGGGCAACCAGTGAAGAACAAACACCATTGTAAATACAACCCATATTTATGCTTATTTATTTTAACTTGTGTGCTTTAACCATTTGTACATTGTTACAACACTGTATATATATATAATATAACATTTGTAATGTCTTTATTGTTTTGAAACTTCGGTATGTGTAATGTTTACTGTTAATTTGTATTGTTTATTTCACTTTTGTATAATATCTACCTCACTTGCTTTGGCAATGTTAACACATGTTTCCCATGCCAATAAAGCCCCTTGAATTGAATTGAATTGAGACAGAGAGAGACAGAGAGAGACAGAGAGAGAGACAGAGACAGAGACAGAGACAGAGAGAGAGAATGAGAGAGAGACAGAGAGAGAGAGAGACAGAGAGAGAGAGAGAGAGAGAGAGAGAGAGAGAGAGAGAGAGACAGAGAGAGACAGAGAGAGAGAGAGAGAGAGAGAGAGAGAGAGAGAGAGAGAGAGAGAGAGAGAGAGAGAAAGACAGAGACAGAGAGAGAGAGAGACATAGAGAGACAGAGAGACAGAGAGAGAGAGAGAGAGAGAGAGAGAGACACAGAGACAGAGACAGACAGAGAGACAGAGAGACAGAGAGAGAGAGAGAGAGAATGAGAGAGAGACAGAGAGAGACAGAGAGAGAGAGAGACAGAGAGAGAGAGAGAGACAGAGAGAGAGAGAGACAGAGACAGAGACAGAGAGAGACACAGAGAGAGAGAGAGAGAGAGAGAGAGAGAGAGAGAGAGAGAGAGAGAGAGACAGAGAGAGAGAGAGAGACAGAGAGAGAGACAGAGAGAGACAGAGAGAGAGAGAGAGAGACACAGACAGACAGAGAGACAGAGAGACAGAGAGAGAGAGAGAGAGAGAGAATGAGAGAGAGACAGAGACAGAGACAGAGAGAGAGAGAGAGAGAGAGACAGAGAGAGAGAGAGACAGAGAGAGAGAGAGAGAGAGAGAGAGAGAGAGAGAGAGAGAGAGAGAGAGAGAGAGAGAGAGAGAGAGACAGAGAGAGACACAGAGAGAGAGAGAGAGAGAGAGAGAGAGAGAGAGAGAGAGAGAGAGAGAGAGAGAGAGAGAGAGAGACAGAGACAGAGAGACAGAGAGAGAGAGAGAGAGAGAGACACAGAGAGAGACAGAGAGAGACAGAGAGAGAGAGAGGACTCCGAGCCCAAACGATCCGCTCACGTCTCCTCCTCTTCCTTCTCTCCTTCCAACAACAGCGTTCTCATGTTCTCTTCTCCGCTGACAATGTTGATGGATGGCCTTGTGTTTGCAAATTGAATGTACAGCTCTACTGTACATGCTCCTCCATATGAGCAGCACATGTTTCCTTTATATGCCTAGTGTGTTAGCGTGTTGCTACACCTGGCACCGGTTCCCTATGGGCTTTCCCACACAACAGAGGCTAACTATGCTAGCAGGGTACTAACACGGCTACAGGCCCTGACACTGTTGCTGTACTGGTAATTAATTCGCCTTTAGCGCTCCCCTGCTGGTGCTGGTAGCAGAAAGCCTGCAGGCTGGAATGTACATACACCGCCTGAGCAGTTGCGTACAGGAGACACACACATGCGTGTGTTAATCACCATAGTGCATTGTGTTAGAACAGTGAGATATTGTGCAGGTCCTGAACTGTACACAGTGATGGGAATCACTTAGCCAGAACTGTGGCTCCTTTCTCCCACTAGCTCTCATTACCTTCTGACCCGCAGGCCGGGCTCCTCATTAACACTGACCCACCAGCCGGGCTCCTCTATAACACTGACCCACAGGCCGGGCTCCTCAATAACACTGACCCACAGGCCAGGCTCCTCTATAACACTGACCCACAGGCCGGGCTCCTCTATAACACTGACCCACAGGCCGGGCTCCTCTATAACACTGACCCACAGGCCAGGCTCCTCAATAACACTGACCCACAGGCCGGGCTCCTCTATAACACTGACCCACAGGCCAGGCTCCTCAATAACACTGACCCACAGGCCGGGCTCCTCTATAACACTGACCCACAGGCCGGGCTCCTCAATAACACTGACCCACAGGCCAGGCTCCTCAATAACACTGACCCACAGGCTCCTCTATAACACTGACCCACAGGCCGGGCTCCTCTATAACACTGACCCACAGGCCGGGCTCCTCAATAACACTGACCCACAGGCCGGGCTCCTCTATAACACTGACCCACAGGCCGGGCTCCTCATTAACACTGACCCACAGGCCGGGCTCCTCAATAACACTGACCCACAGGCTGGGCTCCTCTATAACACTGACCCACAGGCCGGGCTCCTCAATAACACTGACCCACAGGCCGGGCTCCTCTATAACACTGACCCACAGGCCGGGCTCCTCTATAACACTGACCCACAGGCCGGGCTCCTCAATAACACTGACCCACAGGCCGGGCTCCTCTATAACACTGACCCACAGGCCGGGCTCCTCTATAACACTGACCCACAGGCCGGGCTCCTCTATAACACTGACCCACACACACACACACACACACACACACACACCTTAGTTCTGTATCTGCTTAGATATCTTAATAATTTTCCCAGTGCGTCATGGAAACACACACACCATGTACACTACTGGAAGCTTGGCTCTGATTAGCTAGCCATATTCAAATAAATTACTGTCATCTGAAATATAATACTCAGTCCGATCCCTCTCGGCTTTCAAGAGCACTTACTGGAGAGAGAGAGAGAGAGAGAGAGAGAGAGAGAGAGAGAGAGAGAGACAGAGAGAGAGAGAGAGAGAGAGAGAGAGAGAGAGAGAGAGAGAGAGAGAGAGAGAGAGAGAGAGAGAGAGCCCGGGCTCCTCTATAACACTGACCCGCAGGCCGGGCTCCTCTATAACACTGACCCGCAGGCCAGGCGCCTCAATAACACTGACCCGCAGGCCGGGCTCCTCTATAACACTGACCCGCAGGCCGGGCTCCTCTATAACACTGACCCGCAGGCCGGGCTCCTCTATAACACTGACCCGCAGGCCGGGCTCCTCTATAACACTGACCCGCAGGCCGGGCTCCTCTATAACACTGACCCGCAGGCCGGGCTCCTCTATAACACTGACCCGCAGGCCGGGCTCCTCTATAACACTGACCCGCAGGCCGGGCTCCTCTATAACACTGACCCGCAGGCCGGGCTCCTCTATAACACTGACCCGCAGGCCGGGCTCCTCTATAACACTGACCCGCAGGCCGGGCTCCTCTATAACACTGACCCGCAGGCCGGGCTCCTCTATAACACTGACCCACAGGCCAGGCTCCTCTATAACACTGACCCACAGGCCGGGCTCCCCTATAACACTGACCCACAGGCCAGGCTCCTCTATAACACTGACCCGCAGGCCGGGCTCCTCTATAACACTGACCCACAGGCCGGGCTCCTCAATAACACTGACCCACAGGCCGGGCTCCTCTAGTAAAACATACAGTATATCTGAGTCTATACACAGTAAAACATACAGTATATCTGAATCTATACACGGTAAAACATACAGTATATCTGAATCTATACACAGTAAAACATACAGTATATCTGAATCTATACACAGTAAAACATACAGTATATCTGAATCTATACACGGTAAAACATACAGTATATCTGAATCTATACACAGTAAAACATACAGTATATCTGAATCTATACACAGTAAAACATACAGTATATCTGAATCTATACACGGCATAATCTGTAGTATGCTGTCTACTTGAAATAGTATAACTAAGCACAACTAAGAGCTACAGGTATGCAGTAAGTCTGCAGTATTTTCACTCAAATGAAAGAGTACTTCCTGTCCATTATGGTGTTTCCAGCCCCTTCTGGGTAGTTGTATACAGAACCGTGACACTACCTCCCTGCTAGTCTGTGAAGTTGAATAAAAACAGTTCACTATGAATCAAGTTTAAGAGTCTAAACACAGACATGACATTTAACCTTCTGAACTAGTAGTGGACCTTTTAACACACACACATACATACACGCGTGAACGCACGCTCACACACACACACACACACACAAACACACACACGCACACCACAACCACCACCCTGATTTAAACCAAGGTAAGGAGCCTATAGCTCTACTCTCTGCACTTTGAGCCTTGTTTTATTGGACAGACAGGAGCCACTACCCCATGTCCGTAGCAGGCCCATGTACTAACATGACTCAATAAAACTAGTCTGGGTGGGTGGTCGAACCTCTCTCTATATATACTATCTCATTTACGTAGCAGGCCCATGTACTAACATGACTCAATAAAACAAGTCTGGGTGGGTGGTCGAACCTCTCTCTATATATAGACACACTATCTCATGTCTCTATATACTATCTTGTGTATGTCACAGGCCCTAGGGCTGTTGCTGTGACCGTATTACCGCCACACCGGCAGTCATAAGTCATGACCGCAGTAAAATTCCACGTGACCGGTGAGTCACGGTAATCACCTCTCAGGACATGCGTTGGTAGTACTCAACTCACTACTGACCTGGCTAATGGCCTGGTACTCAGGGCTCTATTGTCCCTCCATCAGGTCCTAATGGCCTGGTACTCAGGGCTCTATTGTCCCTCCATCAGGTCCTAATGGCCTGGTACTCAGGGCTCTATTGTCCCTTCATCAGGTCCTAATGGCCTGATGAAGGGGTCTATTGTCCCTCCATCAGATCCTAATGGTCTGGTACTCAGGGCTCTATTGTCCCTCCATCGGGTCCTAATGGCCTGGTACTCAGGGCTCTATTGTCCCTCCATCAGGTCCTAATGGCCTGGTACTCAGGGGTCTATTGTCCCTCCATCAGATCCTAATGGTCTGGTACTCAGGGGTCTATTGTCCCTCCATCAGATCCTAATGGTCTGGTACTCAGGGCTCTATTGTCCCTCCATCGGGTCCTAATGGCCTGGTACTCAGGGCTCTATTGTCCCTCCATCAGGTCCTAATGGCCTGGTACTCAGGGCTCTATTGTCCCTCCATCAGATCCTAATGGTCTGGTACTCAGGGCTCTATTGCCCCTCCATCGGGTCCTAATGGCCTGGTACTCAGGGCTCTATTGTCCCTCCATCAGGTCCTAATGGCTTGGTATTCAGGGCTCTATTGTCCCTGTTCTACCGAATAGGATGGTGGTGAGGGGGGGGGTTGCTGTTCTACCAAATAGGATGGTGGGGGGGGGGGGGGGGGGGTTGCTGTTCAAGCAAATAGGATGGTGGCGGGGGGGGGGGGGGGGGGGGGGGGGGGGGGTTGCTGTTTACATTGCTTCAGATAATTGATGCATGTCTGTGTTTTGGTCGAGGGCTCCTGTCTTCATTGTAACCAAATATGTGACTTCATTGTTACCAGTGTGTGTGTGGTCTCTGGTCTCTGAATGGAGAGCTGCTTACTGATGTACCATTCTCTAACTGCAGTTGGATGTATTAGTTGGCATTACATCATGCATTTGATAGCAGGAGACGAGGGGAAGAAGAGAGGGGTTAGCAGGCTTGTATTCCTCTTCCCTCCGATAGAAACACACACTGTGGGTTTGGGCAGGGTGGATGGGGCTGGATGAGGGTAGACTAGAGGATGGGGCTGGATGAGGGTAGACTAGAGGATGGGGCTGGATGAGGGTAGACTAGAGGATGGGGCTGGATGAGGGTAGACTAGAGGATGGGGCTGGATGAGGGTAGACTAGAGGATGGGGCTGGATGAGGGTAGACTAGAGGATGGGGCTGGATGAGGGTAGACTAGAGGGACCTGCCCACGTATGAGCCATTATCTAGTAGGACTATGATGCAGTCAGGGGGAAGAGTCAATACACTGATTTATTTACTAAGGGGTTGACGAGCAATTTATACCAGACCAGTGTTTCCTCTGGAGAGAGAGAGTCCTCAAACACCCTCTTGTCCCTGTCTCCTGTCTCACCACCACTCTCCCTCTCCTTTAGGAGAGAGATTTAGAAGCCAGACCCATGATTTCATTTAAGAGGTCTACTTAACTGATGGTGATTATACCCTAACAACAGTACACATAGGCCTACTTAACTCATAGTGATTATACCCTAACAACAGAACACAGAGGACTAGTTAACTCATAGTGATTATACCCTAACAACAGAACACATAGGACTAGTTATCTCATAGTGATTATACCCTAACAACAGAACACATAGGACTAGTTAACTCATAGTGATTATACCCTAACAACAGAACACATAGGACTAGTTAACTCATAGTGATTATACCCTAACAGAACACAGAGGTCTACTTAACAGTGGGTGGACATTGGGAACTGTGTGGAGGCTGGTGCTGAGGAGCTATAGGAGAACAGGCTCCTATAGCTGAATGGAACGGAGTCAAACATGTGGTTTCCATATGTTTGATGTGTTTGATACCTTTCCATGTATTTCATTCCAGCAATTACAATGAGCCCCTCCTATAGCTCCTCCCACCAGCCTCCACTGGACTGAGTTGTCTGATGGAAATTGTCATTGATGGGGAAATAACATTTACATTTACATTTAAGTCATTTAGCAGACGCTCTTATCCAGAGCGACTTACAAGTACATACATTCATACTTTTTTTGTACTGGTCCCCCGTGGGAATCGAACCCACAACCCTGGTGTTGCAAGCGCCATGCTCTACCAACTGAGCCACACAGGACCACAAATAACTGAATTATTGACTGGTTAGTGGCACACGCACGCACACACATAGACATGCACACACACACACGTGTATGCACGCACACACACACGTAGACACACACACGTAAACACACACACACACACACACCCTTAGTCCTGCAATCTTGGGTCAGTTGGTACAGTCATGTTGGAGCGATTGGTTCTTACAATTTTATGAACTCTGTAGTCTAACCACCCACCAATTCACCCTCATTATTAAACCTTCTCTCCCTCCCCTCTCTATCTCTCTTTCCCCCTTTCTCTCCTTCCTCTCTCTATCTCTCTTTCCCCCTTTCTCTCCTTCCTCTCTTTGTGAAAGAACACAGACCCTGACATGCAGTAGTGTGTAATGTCCTGAATGAGAAAATGACTCTGCGGCTAGAAAAGGGAACATTTCCACAGCTCTGTTAGACTCATTAATCCCAACATAAAATATGTTTGTTCCCTAGCATCCCTCCTTTCATTGGCTAAATGGATTGTTTGTCCCCTAGCATCCCTCCTTTCATTGGCTAAATGGATTGTTTGTTCCCTAGCATCCCTCCTTTCATTGGCTAAATGGGTTGTTTGTTCCCTAGGATCCCTCCTTTCATTGGCTAAATGGATTGTTTGTCCCCTAGCATCCCTCCTTTCATTGGCTAAATGGGTTGTTTGTTCCCTAGGATCCCTCCTTTCATTGGCTAAATGGGTTGTTTGTTCCCTAGGATCCCGTCTTTCATTGGCTAAATGGATTGTTTGTCCCCTAGCATCCCTCCTTTCATTGGCTAAATGGATTGTTTGTTCCCTAGGATCCCTCCTTTCATTGGCTAAATGGATTGTTTGTCCCCTAGCATCCCTCCTTTCATTGGCTAAATGGATTGTTTGTTCCCTAGGATCCCGTCTTTCATTGGCTAAATGGATTGTTTGTTCCCTAGGATCCCGTCTTTCATTGGCTAAATGGGTTGTTTGTTCCCTAGGATCCCTCCTTTCATTGGCTAAATGGATTGTTTGTTCCCTAGGATCCCGTCTTTCATTGGCTAAATGGATTGTTTGTTCCCTAGGATCCCTCCTTTCATTGGCTAAATGGATTGTTTGTTCCCTAGGATCCCGTCTTTCATTGGCTAAATGGGTTGTTTGTCCCCTAGGATCCCTCCTTTCATTGGCTAAATGGGTTGTTTGTTCCCTAGGATCCCGTCTTTCATTGGCTAAATGGATTGTTTGTTCCCTAGGATCCCTCCTTTCATTGGCTAAATGGATTGTTTGTTCCCTAGGATCCCGTCTTTCATTGGCTAAATGGGTTGTTTGTCCCCTAGGATCCCATCTTTCATTGGCTAAATGGATTGTTTGTTCCCTAGGATCCCTCCTTTCATTGGCTAAATGGATTGTTTGTTCCCTAGGATCCCGTCTTTCATTGGCTAAATGGGTTGTTTGTCCCCTAGGATCCCTCCTTTCATTGGCTAAATGGGTTGTTTGTTCCCTAGGATCCCGTCTTTCATTGGCTAAATGGGTTGTTTGTCCCCTAGCATCCCTTCTTTCTTTGGCTAAATGGGTTGTTTGTTCCCTAGGATCCCGTCTTTCATTGGCTAAATGGATTGTTTGTTCCCTAGGATCCCTCCTTTCATTGGCTAAATGGATTGTTTGTTCCCTAGGATCCCGTCTTTCATTGGCTAAATGGGTTGTTTGTTCCCTAGGATCCCATCTTTCATTGGCTAAATGGATTGTTTGTTCCCTAGGATCCCGTCTTTCATTGGCTAAATGGGTTGTTTGTTCCCTAGGATCCCGTCTTTCTTTGGCTAAATGGGTTGTTTGTTCCCTAGGATCCCGTCTTTCATTGGCTAAATGGATTGTTTGTTCCCTAGGATCCCGTCTTTCATTGGCTAAATGGGTTGTTTGTTCCCTAGGATCCCTCCTTTCATTGGCTAAATGGATTGTTTGTTCCCTAGGATCCCTCCTTTCATTGGCTAAATGGGTTGTTTGTTCCCTAGGATCCCTCCTTTCATTGGCTAAATGGGTTGTTTGTTCCCTAGGATCCCTCCTTTCATTGGCTAAATGGATTGTTTGTTCCAACCCAACTCTTTTCTCCAGAGAGATGTTGTTGTAGGCTTCTGCCCCCCCAGAACATGTCCTGATTCGACTCCAATGGGAAACATGTGGCGGGTGGAAATTGCAGGGGGTCGTCGTTAAGGAGGTTGGACTCTGTATGGTTTTCATGTGAAATTGGCCTGTGGCTCTGTCTGTGGATGTGTTCCAAATTGCACCCTATTCCCTATATACAGTATATATATATATGTGTATGTATGTATGTATGTATGTATGTATGTATGTATATGCACTAAATACGGAGTAGGGTTCCATTTGGGACTCTGTCCCTCAGTCAGACAGCACAGTAGACAGTGGTAGAGACCTCGGTCGGTGACGGGGGAGGGGAGCAGGAATACAACATTTCCGGAGAGAACCACTATCATCATTATTTGTCATTTATTTGAGTGGAGGGGGGGGGGGGGGGGGGGGCTGGAGGATGACGGGACCAGTGGGCGGGAAAACGATTTTCAGAGGGAGACAAAGCAGTTATA
>NW_024060895.1:0-19497 GCF_016432855.1 Salvelinus namaycush
CCCTCCTATATGACCAATAAAAACACACTACCCTCCTATGTTACCAATAAAAACACACTACCCTCCTATGTTGACCAATAAAAACACACTACCCTATTGACCAATAAAGACACCTACCTTCTAGTTAACCAATAAAAAACCACGCTAAACCCGCCGATGTTGACCAATTAAAAAGCACACTACCTTCCTATGTTCGAACCAATAAAAACACACTACCTTCCTATGTTTAACCCAATAAAAACACACTAACCTTCCTATGTTGAACGAATAAAAACACACTACCCTCCTATATGACCAATAAAAACACACTACCCTCCTATGTGACCAATAAAAACACACCTACCCTCCATGTTTGACCAATAAAAACACACTAGACCTCCTATGTGACCAATAAAAACACACTACCCTCCTATGTTGACCAATAAAAACACACTACCTTCCTATATGACCAATAAAAACACACTACCTTCCTATATGACCAATAAAAACACACTACCCTCCTATGTGACCAATAAAAACACACTACCCTCCTATGTGACCAATAAAAACACACTACCCTCCTATGTGACCAATAAAAACACACTACCTTCCTATGTTGACCAATAAAAACACACTACCTTCCTATGTTGACCAATAAAAACACACTACCTTCCTATATGACCAATAAAAACACACTACCCTCCTATGTTGACCAATAAAAACACACTACCTTCCTATGTTGACCAATAAAAACACACTACCCTCCTATATGACCAATAAAAACACACTACCCTCCTATGTTGACCAATAAAAACACACTACCCTCCTATGTTGACCAATAAAAACACACTACCCTCCTATGTGACCAATAAAAACACACTACCCTCCTATGTTGACCAATAAAAACACACTACCCTCCTATATGACCAATAAAAACACACTACCCTCCTATGTTGTCCAATAAAAACACACTACCCTCCTATGTTGACCAATAAAAACACACTACCTTCACCAAAGCAAATTAAAAATGAATTCCATAGAAGTTCTAGAATGAGAACTGTCTGAATTCCATAGAAATTCTAGAATGAGAACTGTTTAAACCCCACAGAGTTCTCCTGTACTTCCTGAAACCTCTGCAGAATCCTCAGCTGTCTTTCTCTGTGTGTGTGTGTGTGTGTGTGTGTGTGTGTGTGTGTGTGTGTGTGTGTGTGTGTGTGTGTGTGTGTGTGTGTGTGTGTGTGTGTGTGTGTGTGTGTGTGTGTCTTCCAGCTGCCTTGGGAGGTGATGTCCTTATATGCAGGTCCCCTAATGTACTCCAGGTTTCTCTGACACGGTCATGGTTCTACTTAGGAACATGAGTTCAGATGGTTATCATGAAACTAGCAACGAGAAGGAGCAGGGAAAAGGGACTCTACTCTTCTCTTTTTTGCCCTCTCCTTGCCTCACCTCACCCCACTGCCATTATCTCTTCTCCTTTCCACTCCCCTCCTCTCTTCTCCTCTCCACTCCCCTCCTCTCTTCTCCTTTCCACTCCCCTCCTCTCTTCTCCTCTCCACTCCCCTCCCCTCTTCTCTCCCCTCCTTTCTTCTCCTCTCTTCTCCTCTCCACTCCCCTCCTCTCTTCTCCACTCCTCTCCCCTCTTCTCTCCACTCCCCTCCTCTCTTCTCCTTTCCACTCCCCTCCTCTTCTCTTCTCCTCTCCACTCCCCTCCTCTCCTCTCCTCTCCTCTCCTCTCCTCTCCTCTCCTCTCCTCTCCTCTCCTCTCCTCTCCACTCCACTCCACTCCACTCCACTCCACTCCACTCCACTCCACTCCCCTCCTCTCCTCTCCTCTTCTCCCCACTCACCTCCTGACAAGGTAAAAATCTGTTGTTCTGCCCCTGAGCAAGGCAGTTAACCCATTGTTCCCCGGGCGCCGAAGACGTGGATGTCGATTAAGGCGGACCCCCCCCCCCCCCCCCTCTCGCACCTCTCTGATTCAGAGGGGTTAAATGCAGAAGACACATTTCAGTTGAATACATTTAGTTGGACAACTGACTAGGTATCCCCCCTTTCTCTTTCCCCTCCTCTCCACTCCACTCCACTCCTCTCCTCTCCTCTCCACTCCTCTCCACTCTTCTCCTCTCCACTCTACTCCTCTCCGCTCTTCTCCACTCCTCTCCTCTCCACTCTACTCCTCTCCTCTCTCCTTTCTTCTCTCCACTCCTCTCCTCTCCTTTCTTCTCCCCACTCTTCTCCCCTCCTCTCTTCTCCACTCTCCTCCTCTCTTCTCCTCTCTTCTCCACTCCCCTCCTCTCCACTCTACTCCACTCCTCTCCTCTCTCCTTTCTTCTCTCCACTCCTCTCCTCTCTCCTTTCTTCTCTCCACTCCACTCCTCTCCACTCCACTCCTCTCCACTCCCGTCTCTTCTCCTCTCCTCTCCTCTCTTCTATCCTCCCTCTCTCCCCTCCTCTCCTCTCCTCTCAACTCCCGTCTCTTCTCTTCTCTTCTCTTCTCTTCTCTTCTCTTCTCTTCTCTTCTCCTCTCTTCTCCTCTCCTCTCCTCTCCTCTCCTCTCAACTCCCGTCTCTTCTCCTCTCCTCTCCTCTCCTCTCTTCTCTTCTCTTCTCTTCTCTTCTCTTCTCTTCTCTTCTCTTCTCTTCTCTTCTCTTCTCTGTCCTCTCCTCTCCTCTCCTCTCCTCTCTCCGTGTGGTCCTAAGCTGTGTGTTGCGGTCTTAAGGTGGATTTGCTTCCACACACATGTTTTATTTCCTCCTGACCCCCAAACAACCTTTTCGCAGCAGAGGTGTTTGGGTAATGTCTTAAATGGCTTAGTGGACATTAGAACACACACACACACACACACACACACACACACACACACACACACACACACACACACACACACACACACACACACACACATTACAAGTTGGGGGAAGTGGGTAAAGAAGGGGTGTGTGTGTGTGTGTGTTATGTGTTTGTATGTGTGTGTGTGTGTGTGTTTGCGTGTTTGGGTAACGTCTTAAATGAACGTTGGGGATGGAATGTAGAGATAAGGTGAGCTGGATTTGAGTTGCCTATCCTAACCCCTCCACCTGGCTACCGAACACACACACACACACACACACACACACACACACACACACACACACACACACACACACACACACACACACACACACACACACACACACACACACACACACACACACACACACACACACACACATGGTCTAACAATGACCTAACATCAACACGTAACTGTGTTAGCTAGCTAAACACTTATGCGGAAAAAAACATTTCAGACATTTAGACAGACATTTAGACAGACATTTAGACAGACATTTAGACAGACATTTAAGACAGACATTTAGACAGACATTTAGACAGACATTTAGACAGACATTTAGACAGACATTTAAGACAGACATTTAGACAGACATTTAGACAGACATTTAGACAGACATTTAGACAGACATTTAGACAGACATTTAGACAGACATTTAGACAGACATTTAGACAGACATTTAGACAGACATTTAAGACATTTAGACAGACATTTAGACAGACATTTAAGACATTTAGACAGACATTTAAGACATTTAGACAGACATTTAGACAGACATTTCAGACATTTAGACAGACATTTAAGACATTTAGACAGACATTTAGACAGACATTTAGACAGACATTTAGACAGACATTTAAGACATTTAGACAGACATTTCAGACATTTAGACAGACATTTAAGACATTTAGACAGACATTTAGACAGACATTTAAGACATTTAGACAGACATTTAGACAGACATTTAGACAGACATTTCAGAGTTAGACAGACATTTCAGACATTTAGACAGACATTTAAGACATTTAGACAGACATTTAAGACATTTAGACAGACATTTAAGACATTTAGACAGACATTTAGACAGACATTTAGACAGACATTTCAGAGTTAGACAGACATTTCAGACATTTAGACAGACATTTAGACAGACATTTCAGACATTTAAGACATTTAGACAGACATTTAGACAGACATTTCAGACATTTAGACAGACATTTCAGACATTTAGTTAATTTAAAAGACATTCTTCTCAGGGGACATAGTGTGGATCTGCATCCCAAATGGCATCCCATTCCCTATGGACCCTGGTCAAAAGTAGTGCCCTATGTAGGGAATAGGGTTCCAGCCCTGGTCTATAGTAGTGCACTATATAGGGAATAGGGTTCTATAGGGCCCTGGTCAAAAGTAGTGCACTATATAGGGAATAGGGTTCTATAGGGCCCTGGTCTAAAGTAGTGCACTATATAGGGAATAGGGTTCTATAGGGCCCTGGTCTAAAGTAGTGCACTATATAAGGAATAGGGTTCTATAGGGCCCTGGTCTAAAGTAGTGCCCTATATAGGGAATAGGGTTCTATAGGGCCCTGGTCAAAAGTAGTGCACTATATAGGGAATAGGGTTCTATAGGGCCCTGGTCTAAAGTAGTGCACTATATAGGGAATAGGGTTCTATAGGGCCCTGGTCAAAAGTAGTGCACTATATAGGGAATAGGTCAGGTAGATCGCTCAAGATTGACTTCGAAAATGGACGTATGTCCATGTCCAGAGGACATCAGGAAATTCCTTCAGAACCGGCCACTAGGGCGTTGCAGACGGGGCGTGGTGGATGGGCTCCCATTACTCCGGATCTGAAAGTTGTCTTTTCTATCCCAAACCTAAACCCGTATCTTAACAATTCAGAATGAATGACTAAACATAATGTTTTAACCCTATCCAAAACGTTAACCCTTAACCTTAACCCATAACTTTGAAATTGGACATTTGGAGCAACTTTTAAATATTATGTTTGGAGAAACAGAATGACGCTGAGCACAAAGAGTCAACCAATGGTGTCAAAAACTATTTCACCTATTTCTTCTGTGTGCCATCCTCATTGGCTGCTTTGACAGACTCCTCTAATAACTCTGCTACTTCTGGTTTTACCAAAAACATTTTTAGCAAAAACCACTCTGAAGATCTGGAGCCAGTTTAGATGTCACTTTGGATTGCAGACCTATTCATTAAGGGCCCTTTTACTCAGAAACCACATTTTCCATCCATCCTTCTCATCTGATTTAACCTTGGCATCAAATCATTTAATGATTTATATAATCGATAGCATGTTTGCATCGTTACAAAAACTCTCAGCTACCGAATCCCCCGAGCTGACAAAGGTACAGATCTGTCGTTCTGCCCCTGAACAAGGCAGTTTAACCCACTGTTCCCCGGTAGGCCGTCATTGTAAATAAGAATTTGTTCTTTAACTGACTTGCCTAGTTAAATAAAGATAAAATAAAATAAAGATTCCACTCTTCTATTTTTTCCAAACATGGTTTAATCAAAATCCCCCACCGTACTCATTGGACTAAACCCTGTTCGAGACAGGTGTCGGCAATCTCTTGCTTCATTGATATTGTTTAGGTCTTTCCCTTCTCTGTCTTTGATAACCATATCTAAAGTATTACAGGTGCCCTTTACTCCTACTGCCATAGCATCGTTAGTTTGGGGGGTAATACCTGATACCTTGACGCTGCTAAAATATACATCTGACTTTGTAGCCTTTTTTAAAAAAGTTTGTTGACAAGAATATTGATTTTACTTCTGTGGAAATCTCCTCCTCATTTTCTAATTCTACTGAATGTGGCAGCCTTTCTTTACCTGTGTCACGTTCTGACCATAGTTCTTTTGTGTTTCTTTGTTTTAGTGTTGGTCAGGACGTGAGCTGAGTGGGCATCCTATGTTGTGTGTCTAGTTTTTCTATTTCTGTGTTTGGCCTGATATGGTTCTCAATCAGAGGCAGGTGTTTTGTGTTGTCTCTGATTGGGAACCATATTTAGGTAGCCTGTTTTGTGTTGGGTTTTGTGGGTGGTTGTCTTCATGTCTTCGTGTGTCTGCACCAGATAGAACTGTTTCGGTTTTTCACATTTTGTTGTTTTGTATTTTGTAGTGTTCACGTTTATTGTCTTTATTAAACATGATGAACACTAACCACGCTGCGCTTTGGTCCGATCCTTCGTCCACAGAAGAAAGCCGTTACAGCCTGCAATTTCCCTCCACAGTAAAACTACCTGTACTAGATTTGTATTTAATTGATCTGCCTTTGTGTTTAATAATATTTTTATTATATTAATATTAGCCTGACTTTATATAAGAATTGTTCATTTTAAAGACCAGATGTTTTTTATTTGACTTGGTTGTTATTGTTGTTTTGTTATAAAAGTATAATTTAAGACTTTTATATATTTTTTTGTATTGGTATATACATTCCAACCTTTTAAAATCACATAATATATTTATATATTTTCTTTTACATGTTGACAAGAAGAAAGAAAAAAGTAATAAAAAAAAAAACACACTTTGAAATTTGACATTTGTAGAAATGTGTATAAACGTCAGAATCTGAAGTCAAGTTGGTAAAACTGTGAGATCTTGTTGGAATAGATAGTCTTTTGGGATGCCGACATGATGACGTGGATCGTGTTTTCAGACGTCTATGGTTTTGGTGTTGTGTAAGATATACTTAAGCTGTAGTGAAGTGTATTATAGACGAGGGGTCTAATTCAGGTGTACAGTAGTGTTTGAATGAGTGATTGAGTTTGCGCTTTTTATAACATTATTCCGCCTCTTGGGGGACACGCTGTGTATTGTGTCTTTATTAAGCTGTTTTGCTATTGAGTCAAGCTTTAACTTCTGCTATACTGAAGAGGTTTATAGGTGAGCAGGTCTATAGTTCAGAATAGGGCATGGTTATTATAGGGTTGATGTGTGTTCTTGTCTCCAACGGGGAAGACAAAATGTCAATCGGATTTAGTTCACTTAACAAATTGTCCTTTCGGGACATGAGGTCTATGGTGCTTTGAGGTGTATGGTGTTTTGGGGTGTATGGTGTTTTGGGCGTTGTGGGGTGTATAGTGTTGTGGGGTGTATGGTGTTATATTGTGTTTTGGGCATTGTGGGGTTTATGGTGTTTTGTGCGCTGTGGGGTGTATGGTGTTTTGGGGTGTATGGTGTTTTGGGGTGTATGGTGTTTTGGGCATTGTGGGGTGTATGGTGTTTTGGGCATTGTGGGGTGTATGGTGTTTTGGGGTGTATGGTGTTATATGGTGTTTTGGGCATTGTGGGGTGTATGGTGTTTTGGGGTGTATGGTGTTTTGGGCGTTGTGTGGTGTTTTGGGGTGTATGGTGTTTTGGGGTGTATGGTGTTATATGGTGTTTTGGGCATTGTGGGGTGTTTTGGGCATTGTGGGGTGTTTTGGGCATTGTGGGGTGTATGGTGTTTTGGGGTGTATGGTGTTATATGGTGTTTTGGGCATTGTGGGGTGTATGGTGTTTTGGGCATTGTGGGGTGTATGGTGTTTTGGGGTGTATGGTGTTTTGGGCATTGTGGGGTGTTTTGGGCGTTGTGGGGTGTTCTGGGCATTGTGGGGTGTATGGTGTTTTGGGCATTGTGGGTGGATGGTGTTTTGGGCATTGTGGGGTGTATGGTGTTTTGGGCATTGTGGGGTGTATGGTGTTTTGGGCATTGTGGGGTGTATGGTGTTTTGGGCATTGTATGGTGTTTTGGGCATTGTGGGGTGTTTTGGGCATTGTGGGGTGTGGGGTGTTTTGGGCATTGTGGGGTGTATGGTGTTTTGGGCGTTGTGGGGTGTATGGTGTTTTGGGGTGTATGGTGTTTTGGGCGTTGTGGGGTGTATGGTGTTTTGGGGTGTATGGTGTTTTGGGCGTTGTGGGGTGTATGGTGTTTTGGGGTGTACAGGGTTATCTAGTGTGTGTATGAACCATATCTGCTATATTTGTGTGTCAACCCAGTAATTGTATGTTTATGTATTTTCATCCCTTATTTAACCTTTATTTA
This sequence comes from Salvelinus namaycush, assembly GCF_016432855.1. Lineage (NCBI taxonomy): Eukaryota > Metazoa > Chordata > Actinopteri > Salmoniformes > Salmonidae > Salvelinus > Salvelinus namaycush. Next base: position 7,864 of record NW_024060895.1, read on the forward strand.
ACTAGGCAAGTCAGTTAAGAACAAATTCTTATGTACAATGACGGCCTAGGAACAGTGGGTTAACTGCCTTGTTCAGGGGCAGAATGACAGATTTTTACCTTTGTCAGCTCGGTGGATTCAATCCCAGCCACCTTTTGGTTACTGGCCCAACGCGCTAGCCACTAGGCTACCTGCCACCCCATGTATATGGAGCAATATGACTTAGAAAGACTGATATGAACATACGAGGCACTCATATGTTATAATATAAACCCTAACAGAGTTGAATAGAGTGATTAAATCAAGTAAACAAAGTGGTAATCTACGTTTGACAGTTTCAATCTCACTCACTTGAACTTCCATCGACCTTGGCAACAGACACTGGCCTCTCCCGTCTGCTGCGTCAAGCCACCTGCAATGACTGTTGTGCCCGCTAGGCGGCAGTGTAGGGCCGTGGGTAATACTTATATACTTCATCACTGACACGGATGGTCAGAGATAACATAGCAGAGAGAAAGAAGCAGAGAAAGAAAGAAAGAAAGAAAGAAAGAGAGAGAGAGAGAGAGAGAGAGAGAGAGAGAGAGAAAGAGGCAGAGAGGGAGAGAGAAAGAGGCAGAGAGGGAGAGAGATAGAGGCAGAGAGGGAGAGGGAGAGAGGGAGAGAGAGGGAGAGAGAAAGAGTCAGAGAGGGAGAGAAAGAGGAAGAGGCAGAGAGGGAGAGAGAAAGAGTCAGAGAGGGAGAGAGGAAGAGGCAGAGAGGGAGAGAGATAGAGGCAGAGAGGGAGAGAGGAAGAGGCAGAGAGGGAGAGAGATAGAGGCAGAGCAGAGAGGGAGAGGAAGAGGCAGAAAGGGAGAGAGAAAGAGGCAGAGAGGGAGAGAGAAAGAGGCAGAGCAGAGAGGGAGAGGAAGAGGCAGAGAGGGAGAGAGGAAGAGGGAGAGAGATAGAGGCAGAGCAGAGAGAGAGAGAGAAAGAGAGATTCCTGGTATGTCTTAGAAAAATATAATAAAAAGAAAAAAGCACAGAAACCCTCTCGCTTCATTCAGTGCAAACACGGCAAGTTTTCTTTGGCTAGGAGAGAATGGAGAGAATAATAGAGACATGATGGAGAGGGAGAGAGGATGGAGAGGAGAGAGAAAGAGAGGGGGGGAGATAGAGAGAGAGGGGGGAGAGAGATAGAGACAGGATGGAGAGAGATAGAGATAGAGAGGAGAGAGAGAGATAGAGAAAGGGAGAGAGGATGGAGAGAGAGAGAGACAGGATGGAGAGAGGGAGAGAGGATGGAGAGAGAGAGGGGGGGAGAGAGAGAGGATGGAGAGAGAGAGAGAGGGGGGAGAGAGAGAGGATGGAGAGAGATATAGACAGGATGAGGAGAGAGAGAGAGAGAGAAAGGGAGCGAGGATGGAGAGAGAGAGAGAGGGGGGAGAGGAGAGAGAGAGAAAGAAGGGGAGAGAAAGAGAGAGGGGAGAGAAAGAGAGAGGGGAGACCCTGGTCGTCCAGAGTTTTTTTTTTTTCGCAGACAAACTGACATATGTTGGAATGAATGGGAAGGTGTGTGTGTGTGTGTGTGTGTGTGTGTGTGTGTGTGTGTGTGTGTGTGTGTGTGTGTGTGTGTGTGTAAACTGTACAACAATACCAAGGTTACACAAAATGATTAATTTTGTATTCAACTAATGTTGTCTGTATGTAAATATTACATGTGACATGAGTCTATTATCGTGAACATAGCCAGGAGACTGCTAAGCACGTTAACTGTGTGTGTGTGTGTGTGTGTGTGTGTGTGTGTGTGTGTGTGTGTGTGTGTGTGTGTGTGTGTGTGTGTGTGTGTGTGTGTGTGTGTGTGTGTGTGTGTGTGTGTGTGTGTGTGTGTCTGTGTGTGTGTGTGTGTGTGTGTGCATGCGTGCGTCTCTGTATTTGTATTCGTGTGTGTGTGTGCAGCACCAGAGTTCGCGAAGGCAGCAATATATTGATCAACATTCAGGCGTGTGTGTGCGTGTATGTGTGCGTGTGTGTGTTGAGTGTATTGATGTATTATAGGTTATTGGTTGAAATATAAGATATGACACTTGCCATTGTGAAGAGGGAGAGAGAATAACTTATGTGCTCGTGATTAACCTGAGGCCTATAAATGTATTAATTAATTAACACTTAATTGAATGACAATAGATACATCTTAACATGTACTTGCTGTTCATAATCTTTCTGTGTAATTTGAAGAGTCTATCCTCATATGGCGCGTGTTGGCCTTCAATTCCAAGCAATGAAACAAATCCCGTTACGCACGCCCCCCCCCCATCGATTGTCTTTGGATCATTACCGTCTTCGGGAACCGGGTGGGAGAAACGGAGAACATCGATGAGTGACCGAGTGGGAAATATTGGAAAGAAAAGTCTTGGAGCCACGCGCTGTGTTCCAAATCAGACAACATTCTAAACGGTCTCCGTTTCTTCATAATAAATAAATATAGTTACATCACCATCATCATATGCCCATTCACACAGTTATAGGCGAATATGTCTGATTCAATATAAGTGTATGGATCTAACACCCAGGTGAGAGGTTCGCAGTAGCGGGAACCCCCCCCCCCCCCCCCCATCTCTCTCCGTCTCTCGGGCGGGCCGCCAGGTCCCGCACGCTCCAACCCCGTCTTGTTCACTTTCCACCCCGCCTCGAAGAGAGAGAGAGGTGGGGTGGAGTTGGGCGTGTGTAGCCTGGTGTGTATGGTGGGGTTAGAGGGATGGGGGTGGGAGCCGGGGAAGGGGGGGGGGGAGTCTCTAGCTTGCCTAGCCGTCTCGTAGTTCCGTGGGGAGGTGTTGCGGGGGGTTGGGGGGAACCGCTCTCTCTCGCTCCAACCCTGGCTGCCTGCCGGCGCACAGCCTGCCTGTTACTATATAAACACATACTGAGAGAGGCTGCCTGCGCTTCTCACTACACACACTCAGAGAAACCTGTATGTGAAACAGAGATAGAGTTCGAGAGAGGGAGAGAGAGAGCGACACGACAGAGAGTGTGTGTGAGTGAGAGAACGAACGCTACTAGTTGGAAAAGAAGGTAAAGAGAGACAGGGGAGACAACTAACGGTTGCCTAAAGCAGCATCAGAAGACTCGGTGACGGTCGCTCTCTGGCTCCACTGGGCTCCCGCGCGCTCTGCTGCAAGAACTAACTGCAAAACGGATTATTATTGTTTTGTAACAATTTGTATTTTATTTTTTCTCCTCGTCTGCCTCTTGAACAACACTTTATTTTTAAAATCTTGAGAAAGATTTAAGAAGGTATAATAATCTCTATTTTTTTTGCGGAATAGAGGGAGAGGGGTTATTCTGGAAAGTTTTTCCTCTACTTTCCATTTCTTTTAGCTTTTTTAAAAGAAAAGCCCCCAGTTTATTTTCAGAATACTTTCCGAGACTCGCTCACTGTTTCCACGTGCGCTCTGAGAGCGGGACAAAATACTTGTCAAACGGACCTTTTTTATCCCATATTGTTGTATTTTCTTATTTTAGGGGAAATTGACCAACAAAATCAAACCAAAATGAGATTTCAAACGTTAATTGATCAGTTTCCACTCTCGTTGAATGCTTTCCTTCATTAAAGTTATTGTAGGTGTCGTTTTTTTTAAAAGGACTTTGTAACATATTTCTTTACACACTGATTGATAGCCTTGGAACTGCGAGACGGGGAGAGAGTTCAGCGTCTGTGGAGTTACATATAGGCTTATTCACTCCACTGAATTGTTATCTATTTCAACAACAAAAAAACGAGCATTTTTATAGTTATATTTCATAATCAATCAATTACAATCAAGACATTTTTTTTTATCGATATATTGATTGATCGTCCTCAGAGCATTTCCAATTCCGTATAAGTCAACTTCTCTCAACCTGCACGGTGGTGAGATCAGTGATTTCCTCCGACCACCATCATCACCCAGACACCGACCCTTCCTCGCCATGCTATTCGATAACTTTGACCTGGTTTCAGCCTTGGCCACCCTAGCGGCCTGCGTGGTGTCCATGGCCCTCCTCCTAGTTGTGTCCCAGCAACTCTGGCAGCTTCGCTGGACGTCAACCCGGGATAAGAACTGCAAGCTACCGATGCCGAAAGGTTCCATGGGATTCCCCATCATAGGAGAAACCTGCCACTGGCTCTTCCAGGTAAGACCGTCACTATATGTCTCTCTCGCTCTGTCGTTCTGTCTGTGACCGTTTGTGGGTCTGTGGATGATTGTGGGTCTCTTTTTACGCACGTGTCTCTGTCTGTCAGTGGGTCTTTCTAGCCATGTCTGCGGGTCTCTGTCTTTTATAGTCAATGAGGTCTATCGCTCTCTGGTCTTTTCATCTACTGTTGGATGACAACACCTGTTCCACATCCAGTTTGTCATTTCATTCATCACATCGGATGTGTATCCTACAGTCACTACATGGCCATGTGCGTAACGTTTTGTTGTTGATCTTATTTATCCTTATATAAGATTGAGTTCGTGGTTAGGAGGTTAACGGTCAGGGGGGTAGGCTAGGCGTTAAGGTGAGAGTTGGTTTCTCTCTGTCTCCCCCCCCCCTGTGTCTCTGTGTTTCCCAAGCCCGGTTTCCTCCTCTGTCTCCTCGGTCTCTGTGCCTCCCTAGACCGGCCCCCTCCCCTAGCTGTCCCCGAGTCGCTTCATAACTTTAGCGCAACGTCTAAATGTAGCATTCTGGAAGTGTCAAGTTACTGAAACACGAAACGTTTTTTCTATTGTGGATGTGTGTGTGTGTACAGTCGTGCGTAATAGTTGTGTGAATGAAATATTTGGCAATTTATCCACGGTTTATTTATATTGGACACTCTGGTGTAGGCTAGATATCATATCACGACCCATAAGCATGAAGAACTTGGCTTTTCATTCAAGTGTTCAAACTCCTAAACAGAATTTCATTAAACTTTCATGGATCCGTCACACAGTCAGTAGCTTCTTAATAGGTCCCATCAGCGTGACATGAAAAAGAGCGATAAAAAGGTTGCGAGGGGAGTGATTTTTTTAAAATATAAAAGTGAACGTGTCGTTTTAAAAAGTGATTAGATTCATAGAACGACCCCGCGAGGCTGCACGTGAGTCCCGTCACTAAGTTGCACTTGTCAGCGCGCTGATGTGTCCCAGGAGCGCGCACACACACACACACACAGAGAGGGAGGGCAAGACGGCACGTTGTGTGGGGCTTGAACTCTCGGTGCTCCGCTCCCTGCGTGCGCTTACATTTATACACGGTGCGACGCGTTCCCGGAATGCGCCGGGGACGAACCGCGGCCAAGTTTATAGAGAGGGAGAGAAAACATTAACATCGCTCTCTCGCTCTCTCGCTTGGACAACTGACTTGTCAGTTAGGCTAAAACACAGTTACGTTGAAAGAAACCTGGAAAACCAGGCAATACAATGGCACGTTTCTTTGGGTACGTAGAGTTTTCAGCTGTGCGCAACGTTAATAACTGCTATTAGTCACAGATACCACCCCCCCCCCCCCCCCCCCCCCCCCCAAATCCAGTACCGAGAGGTCAAAACACAAAACTGGAACAGTGTGTGTGTTCTCCCTTTATGCCGTTATATAATATTTCCAAGTAAAACGCTTAGAAATGTGTCTGAATGCACTGAGTTGCGGGCTTGCACACTTGCCAGGCAGAGACAGAGATAATATGAGAATATATAGAAGGAGAGAGGTGAACCTGCACGTCTCTACTTTCTAGTCAGTCAGAAGCAGATTCAGCATGACTTTTTCCTCTCTAACAGTTTGCCAGCTGTGTGTCTCTGTGTGTGTGTGAGAGAGAGAGTGTGTATGTACTGTGTGCGTATTAGTGTGTATGCACCGTGTGTGTGTGAGTGATATATTTAAAAGCAATCACCTCAGAAGAGAAACCGTGCACCGTCCGCCAAACTCCCTTCACTTCTCATTTACTTCGAGGGAAACGTCCTGACGGTTTGTTCTACCGCTCTGCCAGGGTTAACGGGAGACGGGTGTGTGTGTCTGCTACCGTGCAAGCTCCCGGTAAATCGATCCGCTTACTCCACCCCTTCTCTGCCACGTCATTCTATCTCTCAAAAACTCACCCTTCACCGCATGGACACACACACACACACACACACACACACACACACACACACACACACACACACACACACACACACACACACACACACACACACACACACACACACACACACACACACACACACAACTAGACAATACAGACTACTGACTACAACCACACAACTAGACAATACAGACTACTGACTACAACCATACAACTAGGCAATACAGACTACTGACTACAACCATACAACTAGACAATACAGACTACTGACTACAACCCCCCAACTAGACAATACAGACTACTGACTACAACCCCCCAACTAGACAATACAGACTACTGACTACAACCCCCCAACTAGACAATACAGACTACTGACTACAACCCCCCAACTAGACAATACAGACTACTGCCTACAACCATACAACAGGACAATACAGACTACTGACTACAACCATACAACTAGACAATACAGACTACTGACTACAACCATACAACTAGACAATACAGACTACTGACTATAACCCCCCAACTAGACAATACAGACTACTGACTACAACCCCCCAACTAGACAATACAGGCTACTGACTACAACCATACAACTAGACAATACAGACTACTGACTACAACCATACAACTAGACAATACAGACTACTGACTACAACCATACAACTAGACAATACAGACTACTGACTACAACCCCCCAACTAGACAATACAGACTACTGACTACAACCATACAACTAGACAATACAGACTACTGACTACAACCATACAACTAGACAATACAGACTACTGACTACAACCCCCCAACTAGACAATACAGACTACTGACTACAACCATACAACGAGACAATACAGACTACTGACTACAACCATACAACTATACAATACAGACTACTGACTACAACCATACAACTAGACAATACAGACTACTGACTACAACCCCCCAACTAGACAATACAGACTACTGACTACAACCATACAACGAGACAATACAGACTACTGACTACAACCATACAACTATACAATACAGACTACTGACTACAACCATACAACTAGACAATACAGACTACTGACTACAACCCCCCAACTAGACAATACAGACTACTGACTACAACCATACAACTAGACAATACAGGCTACTGACTACAACCCCCCAACTTGACAATACAGACTACTGACTACAACCACACAACTAGACAATACAGACTACTGACTATAACCATACAACTAGACAATACAGACTACTGACTACAGCCATACAACTAGACAATACAGACTACTGACTACAACCATTCAACTAGACAATACAGACTACTGACTACAACCCCCCAACTAGACAATACAGACTACTGACTACAACCATACAACGAGACAATCCCTTGTCCCTCCTCCATCCCCCTTGTCCCTCCTCCATCTCCCTTGTCCCTCCTCACCCCCCTTGTCCCTCCTCCATCTCCCTTGTCCCTCCTCACCCCCCTTTCCCCTCCTCCATCCCCCTTGTCCCTCCTCCATCTCCCTTGTCCGACCTCCATCCCCCTTGTCCCTCCTCCATCTCCCTTGTCCCTCCTTCATCCCCCTTGTCCCTCCTCCATCTCCCTTGTCCCTCCTCCATCCCCCTTGTCCCTCCTCCATCTCCCTTGTCCCTCCTCACCCCCCTTGTCCCTCCTCCATCTCCCTTGTCCCTCCTCACCCCTCTTTTCCCTCCTCCATCCCCCTTGTCCCTCCTCACCCCCCTTTTCCCTCCTCCATCCCCCTTGTCTCTCCTCCATCCCCCTTGTCCCTCCTCCATCCCCCTTGTCCCTCCTCCATCTCCCTTGTCCCTCCTCACCCCCCTTGTCCCTCCTCCATCTCCCTTGTCCCTCCTCACCCCCCTTTTCCCTCCTCCATCCCCCTTGTCTCTCCTCCATCCCCCTTGTCCCTCCTCCATCCCCCTTGTCTCTCCTCCATCCCCCTTGTCTCTCCTCCATCCCCCTTGTCCCTCCTCCATCCCACTTGTCCCTCCGTCTCCCTTGTCCCTCCTCCATCCCCCTTGTCCCTCCATCTCCCTTGTCCCTCAGACAGACAGACAGACAGAGAACCCACTCACACACACACACACACACACACACACACACACACACACACACACACACACACACACACACACACACACACACACACACACACACACACACACACACACACACACACACACACAGTCACCTCCTCCTGTGTTCTGGGGTTACCCCTGTCCCACTCGCCGATCTGAATAAATATAATTATAGAGCGGTGTGTGTGTGTGTGTGTGTGTGTGTGTGTGTGTTTTGTGCTGTCGGCCTAATAAAGGAGTCATTTGTATAACATTTCCACTCGCTCCACAAAGGCTACATTTATAGTAGTCTGACCGACTCACACCAGTCCAATCTACACACACTGGGAGTCTTTTTTTTTTTTTATCCTTCCACCGTGTTTGGACTGGGGCGGTGGAAAAAAGTAGTTCCCTTTATTGAGCACCTCTATGAAATATCTGATACAATTTCTTACTGCAGAATAAAAGAAAGTATTGAGAGAGTGATGGCAGTGTTAACCCTTTAGTGGCTTGTGGGAGAGAGGCAAGCATGCAGCCTATATACAGTGTTGTAATGATGTGCAAATATTTAAAGTACAAAAGGGAAAATAAATAAACATAAATATGGGTTGTATTTACAATGGTGTTTGTTCTTCACTAGTTGACTTTTTCTTGTGGATATATACACAAATATTGCTGCTGTGATGTCACACTGTGGTATTTCACCCAGTAGATATGGGAGTTTATCAAAATGGGGTTTGTTTTCGAATTCTTTGTGTGTCTGTGTAATATGAGGGAAATATGTGTCTCTAATATGGTCATACATTTGGCAGGAGGTTAGGAAGTGCAGCTCAGTTTCCACCTCATTTTGTGGGCAGTGTGCACATAGCCTGTCTTCTCTTGAGAGCCAGGTCTGCCTACGGCGGCCTTTCTCAATAGCAAGGCTATGCTCACTGAGCCTGTACATAGTCAAAGATTTCCTTAATTTTGTGTCAGTCTGTCTTTCTCTCTCTCTCTCTCTGTGTCTTAATGTCTCTGTGTGTCTCTCTCTTTCTCTCTGTCTCTCTCTCTGTCTCTCTACTGAGTGATGGAGAAGTGGGGCCTGGTTTTGGTTGCCGCAGGATGTGTGTGTGTGTACTGTATAACATATAGGGGTGTTCCACATGCACAGGCTACAAGGGTCTCTTTCACTCTCTGTTATTGCACTGCCATGCAGACCGGTAGTGTGTGCTCTCTCTCTCCCCCAATCTCTGTCTCCCTCTCCCACCCCCCTCTCTCTCCCTTGACCTCTTGCCCCACATTTGAAGTCTGTCTGTGGAATAAGAGACAGAAGGAGGGAGGGGAGGAGAGAGGGCAAGAGGGGAGGAGAGGAGAGAAGGGAGGAGAGGAGAGAGGGCGAGAGAGAGCGAGCGAGAGATCGAGAGAGAGAGAGAGATCGAGATCCAAGGGCCGCATCCCCAATAATCTTTCCTGGATTCCTTGAGATGGAGGTGAGGAGAGAGGATGCAAGGAATCATGAAAATAACAATTGTGATGGAGCCAAAGTTATCTATGCCTAATACAAGAAATGTGGATGAGACGAGACCAACAAGAAGAGTGTATGTTTGCAGCGCCGTCGAGTCGAGAGGTGTGTTATGCCAAACAAACAGGATGTAACTCCCTGCTAAAATTAGCCTCGAAAATAACCAACCATTTACACCCACACACACACAGGTCATAAGTCCTGACTAGGTTCGAGCAGTAGCTCTTTATGAGAGACGGAGAGGGAGGGAGGGAGACAGAGAGAGAGACCATTTTGAAAACTTATTTTGATAATTAATACAAAAAAAATCCCCCAAAAAGACTTATAAACCAATTCTCAATTCACAAAAAATGGAACATCCCTGAATCAGTCATTAAAAACCACCAAAATCCACAAACCCCCAATAAACCAACAAGAACTACGTGAAAAGCTCAAATCTATAAAACCAAAGAAGGCTTGTGGTCTAGATAACATCAGAAATGAGATGCTTAAAAACAGCACAAGGTGGTAAGGTGTATGACTTAATAAAATGTACGTACGCAGAAAACAAGTGTGCAATGAAAAAAACGTCGACACACCACGTCGAGGTGTGAGACAAGGCTGCAGTTTGAGTCCAAACCTTTTCAACATTTATATCAATGAATTAGCAGACATGTTGGACAATTCTGCAGCCCCAGGACTCACACTATTTGACACAGAGGTAAACTACCTGCTATATGCTGATGATTTGGTTCTTCTATCACCAACCAAAAAAGGTCTTTAACAAAATCATAATATTCTACAGTAATATTGCTATAATTGGGTCCTGAGAGTAAATGTAAAAAAAAAATCAAAATCCACAATTTTCCAGAAAAAAATTAAAAACAGTTGCCAGGAAGAGAAAAATAATTTCACCTTGAACAACATCATAGTATAACACACTATCACAAGGCACCCCGATCTCCGCTCCCTTCTATTTCCTTATTTTCTTCCTGCGAATGAGAGCGATTAGGAGCAACATTATATCACACTTATTTAAAAAAAAATGTTTTGTCCAGTCTGAGGTGAGTAATCGCTCTTCTGATGTCCAGAATCTCTTTTCAGTCATAAGAGACGATAGCAGAAACATTATGTACAAAATAAGTTACAAACAACATAAAAAAACACACAAAATAACAGTTGGTTAGGAGCACGTAAAATGTCAGCCATCCACTTTCCGGTGCTATTCTCCTATCTAATTAATTATCCTCTGTGTGTGTTTCTAAGTCAGTGTGTGTGTGTTTGTTTATAAGTCTGTTTGTGTTTGTGTTTACAAACGTTTGTTGAGTGACTAGGTACGTTTGTGTGTTTATTTGGTGTGTGACTAGGGGATTGTATGTTTGTGTGTATTTGCTGAGTAATTTGTGAGTGGGTGTGGCTGTGGATGTGGGTGTGGGTGTGCGTGTTTGTGTGTGTGTGTGTGTGTGTGTGAGTGGTAAGTTTGACAAGCCCCCATGTTGTCCTAACTCGGCCTCAAACCCAAAAGACGGAAAACACACATGGAACCCCTAGGTGTGTGTGTGTGTGTGTGTGTGTGTGTGTGTGTGTGTGTGTGTGTGTGTGTGTGTGTGTGTGTGTGTGTGTGTGTGTGTGTGTGTGTGTGTGTGTGTGTGTGTGTGTGTGTGTGTGTGTGTGTGTGTGTGTGTGTGCCACAGTAAACCTCTGTATGCCCTCTAGTCCTCTCTGTCCACTCTAGCAGTCGTGAGGGCTGCCCTGTTAGCCGCTGTCGGTGTGTGTTTGCGTCTGGTAGAAGTTTCCCTTGGCTTAGGGCACAGATCTAGGATCAGCTTTCCCAACCCAAATCCTAACCTCAACCTCTAAATCCTAACCTCAACCTCTAAATCCTAACCTCTAAATCCTAACCTCAACCACTAAATCCTAACCTCAACCTCTAAATCCTAACCTCAACCACTAAATCCTAACCTCAACCTCTAAATCCTAACCTCAACCACTAAATCCTAACCTCGACCACTAAATCCTAACCTCAACCACTAAATCCTAACCTCGACCA
>NW_024060896.1:0-97904 GCF_016432855.1 Salvelinus namaycush
AAACAGGGGATAGATATGGACTCATACTAAACAGGTAAACAGGGGATAGATATGGACTCATACTAAACAGGTAAACAGGGGATAGATATGGACTCATACTAAACAGGTAAACAGGGGATAGATATGGACTCATACTAAACATGTAAACAGGGGATAGATATGGACTCATACTAAACAGGGGATAGATATGGACTCATACTAAACAGGGGATAGATATGGACTCATACTAAACAGGGGATAGATATGGACTCATACTAAACAGGGGATAGATATGGACTCATACTAAACAGGGGATAGATATGGACTCATACTAAACAGGGGATAGATATGGACTCATACTAAACATGTAAACAGGGGATAGATATAGACTCATACTAAACAGAGGATAGATATGGACTCATACTAAACAGGGGATAGATATGGACTCATACTAAACAGGGGATAGATATGGACTCATACTAAACAGGGGATAGATATGGACTCATACTAAACAGGGGATAGATATGGACTCATACTAAACAGGTAAACATGGGATAGATATGGACTCATACTAAACAGGGGATAGATATGGACTCATACTAAACAGGGGATAGATATAGACTCATACTAAACAGGGGATAGATATGGACTCATACTAAACAGGGGATAGATATGGACTCATACTAAACAGGGGATAGATATAGACTCATACTAAACAGGGGATAGATATGGACTCATACTAAACATGTAAACAGGGGATAGATATGGACTCATACTAAACATGTAAACAGGGGATAGATATAGACTCATACTAAACAGGGGATAGATATGGACTCATACTAAACAGGGGATAGATATGGACTCATACTAAACAGGGGATAGATATGGACTCATACTAAACAGGGGATAGATATGGACTCATACTAAACAGGGGATAGATATGGACTCATACTAAACATGTAAACAGGGGATAGATATGGACTCATACTAAACAGGGGATAGATATGGACTCATACTAAACAGAGGATAGATATGGACTCATACTAAACAGGGGATAGATATGGACTCATACTAAACAGAGGATAGATATGGACTCATACTAAACAGGGGATAGATATGGACTCATACTAAACAGGGGATAGATATGGACTCATACTAAACAGGGGATAGATATGGACTCATACTAAACATGGGATAGATATGGACTCATACTAAACAGGGGATAGATATGGACTCATACTAAACAGGGGATAGATATGGACTCATACTAAACAGGGGATAGATATGGACTCATACTAAACAGGGGATAGATATGGACTCATACTAAACAGGGGATAGATATGGACTCATACTAAACAGGGGATAGATATGGACTCATACTAAACATGTAAACAGGGGATAGATATGGACTCATACTAAACATGTAAACAGGGGATAGATATGGACTCATACTAAACAGGGGATAGATATGGACTCATACTAAACAGGGGATAGATATGGACTCATACTAAACAGGGGATAGATATGGACTCATACTAAACAGGGGATAGATATGGACTCATACTAAACATGTAAACAGGGGATAGATATGGACTCATACTAAACAGGGGATAGATATGGACTCATACTAAACAGGGATAGATATGGACTCATACTAAACATGGGATAGATATGGACTCATACTAAACAGGGGATAGATATGGACTCATACTAAACAGGGGATAGATATGGACTCATACTAAACAGGGGATAGATATGGACTCATACTAAACATGGGATAGATATGGACTCATACTAAACATGGGATAGATATGGACTCATACTAAACAGGGGATAGATATGGACTCATACTAAACAGGGGATAGATATGGACTCATACTAAACAGGGGATAGATATGGACTCATACTAAACATGGGATAGATATGGACTCATACTAAACAGGGGATAGATATGGACTCATACTAAACAGGGGATAGATATGGACTCATACTAAACATGTAAACAGGGGATAGATATAGACTCATACTAAACAGGGGATAGATATGGACTCATACTAAACAGGGGATGGATATGGACTCATACTAAACAGGGGATAGATATGGACTCATACTAAACAGGGGATAGATATGGACTCATACTAAACAGGGGATAGATATGGACTCATACTAAACAGGGGATAGATATGGACTCATACTAAACAGGGGATAGATATGGACTCATACTAAACAGGGGATAGATATGGACTCATACTAAACAGGGGATAGATATGGACTCATACTAAACAGGGGATAGATATGGACTCATACTAAACAGGGGATAGATATGGACTCATACTAAACATGTAAACAGGGGATAGATATGGACTCATACTAAACATGTAAACAGGGGATAGATATGGACTCATACTAAACAGGGGATAGATATGGACTCATACTAAACAGAGGATAGATATGGACTCATACTAAACAGGGGATAGATATGGACTCATACTAAACAGGGGATAGATATGGACTCATACTAAACAGGGGATAGATATGGACTCATACTAAACAGGGGATAGATATGGACTCATACTAAACAGGGGATAGATATGGACTCATACTAAACAGGGGATAGATATGGACTCATACTAAACAGGGGATAGATATGGACTCATACTAAACAGGGGATAGATATGGACTCATACTAAACATGGGATAGATATGGACTCATACTAAACATGGGATAGATATGGACTCATACTAAACATGGGATAGATATGGACTCATACTAAACAGGGGATAGATATAGACTCATACTAAACAGAGGATAGATATGGACTCATACTAAACAGGGGATAGATATGGACTCATACTAAACAGGGGATAGATATGGACTCATACTAAACAGGGGATAGATATGGACTCATACTAAACATGGGATAGATATGGACTCATACTAAACAGGGGATAGATATGGACTCATACTAAACATGGGATAGATATGGACTCATACTAAACAGGGGATAGATATGGACTCATACTAAACAGGGGATAGATATGGACTCATACTAAACAGGGGATAGATATGGACTCATACTAAACAGGGGATAGATATGGACTCATACTAAACAGGGGATAGATATGGACTCATACTAAACAGGGGATAGATATGGACTCATACTAAACATGTAAACAGGGGATAGATATGGACTCATACTAAACAGGGGATAGATATGGACTCATACTAAACATGGGATAGATATGGACTCATACTAAACAGGGGATAGATATGGACTCATACTAAACAGGGGATAGATATGGACTCATACTAAACAGGGGATAGATATGGACTCATACTAAACAGGGGATAGATATGGACTCATACTAAACATGGGATAGATATGGACTCATACTAAACAGGGGATAGATATGGACTCATACTAAACAGGGGATAGATATGGACTCATACTAAACAGGGGATAGATATGGACTCATACTAAACATGTAAACAGGGGATAGATATAGACTCATACTAAACAGAGGATAGATATGGACTCATACTAAACAGGGGATAGATATGGACTCATACTAAACAGGGGATAGATATAGACTCATACTAAACAGGGGATAGATATGGACTCATACTAAACAGGGGATAGATATGGACTCATACTAAACAGGGGATAGATATGGACTCATACTAAACATGTAAACAGGGGATAGATATGGACTCATACTAAACAGGGGATAGATATGGACTCATACTAAACAGGGGATAGATATGGACTCATACTAAACAGGTAAACAGGGGATAGATATGGACTCATACTAAACATGTAAACAGGGGATAGATATGGACTCATACTAAACATGTAAACAGGGGATAGATATAGACTCATACTAAACATGGGATAGATATGGACTCATACTAAACATGTAAACAGGGGATAGATATGGACTCATACTGAACATGTAAACAGGGGATAGATATGGACTCATACTAAACATGTAAACAGGGGATAGATATAGACTCATACTAAACAGACCTTTCATTTAACAGAGTAACACAACATCTCCTTACATAGGTCTGGAATTAAAGCATGACTGAAGCATAGAAACTGACTGTGTGTGTGTACATGCAGAGGGTGGGTGTGTGTGTGTGTGTGATAGTGATTGTGGGTGAAGCATGTACTGTACACCCCTGTGCTGTTTGACCAAGTCATCTGTCAGGATTCCATGTTGGTCCAGTACTACGAATATAAACAGTACAGTCTGTTCAATAACTATTAATGAAGAAGAACTATGTCCAATGTTAAAACTATTCCATGATCACAACACTCCCAGCTTCTAGAATTCACTTGTTGTTCTGATGGTTCTGTGTGAGTCCACAGTGTTCTATATTAATGATTGTCAGACCACATCAGCTTCTAGAATTCACTTGTTGTCCTGATGGTTCTGTGTGAGTCCACAGTGTTCTATATTAATGATTGTCAGACCACATCAGCTTCTAGAATTCACTTGTTGTTCTGATGGTTCTGTGTGAGTCCACAGTGTTCTATATTAACGATTGTTCTGATGGTTCTGTGTGAGTCGTCTACAGTGTTCTATATGAATGATTGGAATGTTGGTCTGGCATAGCCTGGTGATGTGCAGGGAGGGGTTAGCTCCATAGCCTGGTGATGTGCAGGGAGGGGTTAGCTCCATAGCCTGGTGATGTGCAGGGAGGGGTTAGCTCCATAGCCTGGTGATGTGCAGGGAGGGGTTAGCTCCATAGCCTGGTGATGTGCAGGGAGGGGTTAGCTCCATAGCCTGGTGATGTGCAGGGAGGGGTTAGCTCCATAGCCTGGTGATGTGCAGGGAGGGGTTAGCTCCATAGCCTGGTGATGTGCAGGGAGGGGTTAGCTCCATAGCCTGGTGATGTGCAGGGAGGGGTTAGCTCCATAGCCTGGTGATGTGCAGGGAGGGGTTAGCTCCATAGCCTGGTGATGTGCAGGGAGGGGTTAGCTCCATAGCCTGGTGATGTGCAGGGAGGGGTTAGCTCCATAGCCTGGTGATGTGCAGGGAGGGGTTAGCTCCATAGCCTGGTGATGTGCAGGGAGGGGTTAGCTCCATAGCCTGGTGATGTGCAGGGAGGGGTTAGCTCCATAGCCTGGATGTGCAGGGAGGGGTTAGCTCCATAGCCTGGTGATGTGCAGGGAGGGGTTAGCTCCATAGCCTGGTGATGTGCAGGGAGGGGTTAGCTCCATAGCCTGGTGATGTGCAGGGAGGGGTTAGCTCCATAGCCTGGTGATGTGCAGGGAGGGGTTAGCTCCATAGCCTGGTGATGTGCAGGGAGGGGTTAGCTCCATAGCCTGGTGATGTGCAGGGAGGGGTTAGCTCCATAGCCTGGTGATGTGCAGGGAGGGGTTAGCTCCATAGCCTGGTGATGTGCAGGGAGGGGTTAGCTCCATAGCCTGGTGATGTGCAGGGAGGGGTTAGCTCCATTGTAAAAGCTGTTTTCTCCTCTCAGCCACATCCTGCTGCTGCAGTTTATTTTATACACAGCCTGTGGTTGTCTCAAAGGGCTCCCTATTTCCTATGGGTCCTGGTCAAAAGTAGTGCACTACTGTATGTAGGGAATAGGGTGCCAAGCATGCTGTGTCTTCGAGCTACCAGGGCTTACCACCAAGCATGCTGTGTCTTCGTCTTCGAGCTACCAGGGCTTACCACCAGTATGCTGTGTCTTTGAGCTACCAGGGCTTACCACCAAGCATGCTGTGTCTTTGAGCTACCAGGGCTTACCACCAAGCATGCTGTGTCTTCCAGCTACCAGGGCTTACCACCAAGCATGCTGTGTCTTTGAGCTACCAGGGCTTACCACCAAACATGCTGTGTCTTCCAGCTACCAGGGCTTACCACCAAACATGCTGTGTCTTCGAGCTACCAGGGCTTACCACCAAGCATGCTGTGTCTTCCAGCTACCAGGGTTTACCACCAAGCATGCTGTGTCTTTGAGCTACCAGGGCTTACCACCAAGCATGCTGTGTCTTCGGGTTACCAGGGCTTACCACCAAGCATGCTGTGTCTTCGGGTTACCAGGGCTTACCACCAAGCATGCTGGGTCTTCCAGCTACCAGGGCTTACCACCAAGCATGCTGGGTCTTCCAGCTACCAGGGCTTACCACCAAGCATGCTGTGTCTTCCAGCTACCAGAGCTTACCACCAAGCATGCTGTGTCTTCCGGCTACCAGGGCTTACCACCAAGCATCCTGTGTCTTCCAGCTACCAGGGCTTACCACCAAGCATGCTGTGTCTTCGAGCTACCAGGGCTTACCACCAAGCATGCTGTGTCTTCAAGCTACCAGGGCTTACCACCAAGCATGCTGTGTCTTCAAGCTACCAGGGCTTACCACCAAGCATGCTGTGTCTTCCAGCTACCAGGGCTTACCACCAAGCATGCTGTGTCTTCGAGCTACCAGGGCTTACCACCAAGCATTCTGTGTCTTCGAGCTACCAGGGTTTACCACCAAGCATGCTGTGTCTTCGAGCTACCAGGGCTTACCACCAAGCATGCTGTGTCTTTGAGCTACCAGGGCTTACCACCAAGCATGCTGTGTCTTCCAGCTACCAGGGCTTACCACCAAGCATGCTGTGTCTTCGAGCTACCAGGGCTTACCACCAAGCATGCTGTGTCTTCCAGCTACCAGGGCTTACCACCAAGCATGCTGTGTCTTCCAGCTACCAGGGCTTACCACCAAGCATGCTGTGTCTTCCAGCTACCAGGGCTTACCACCAAGCATGCTGTGTCTTCGAGCTACCAGGGCTTACCACCAAGCATGCTGTGTCTTCCAGCTACCAGGGCTTACCACCAAGCATGCTGTGTCTTCGAGCTACCAGGGCTTACCACCAAGCATGCTGTGTCTTCGAGCTACCAGGGCTTACCACCAAGCATGCTGTGTCTTCCAGCTACCAGGGTTTACCACCAAGCATGCTGTGTCTTCAAGCTACCAGGGCTTACCACCAAGCATGCTGTGTCTTCCAGCTACCAGGGCTTACCACCAAGCATGCTGTGTCTTCCAGCTACCAGGGCTTACCACCAAGCATGCTGTGTCTTCCAGCTACCAGGGCTTACCACCAAGCATGCTGTGTCTTCGGGTTACCAGGGTTTACCACCAAGCATGCTGTGTCTTCCAGCTACCAGGGCTTACCACCAAGCATGCTGTGTCTTCGAGCTACCAGGGCTTACCACCAAGCATGCTGTGTCTTCGAGCTACCAGGGCTTACCACCAAGCATGCTGTGTCTTCGAGCTACCAGGGCTTACCACCAAGCATGCTGTGTCTTCGAGCTACCAGGGCTTACCACCAAGCATGCTGTGTCTTCGAGCTACCAGGGCTTACCACCAAGCATGCTGTGTCTTCGAGCTACCAGGGTTTACCACCAAGCATGCGGTGTCTTCGAGCTACCAGGGCTTACCACCAAGCATGCTGTGTCTTCTAGCTACCAGGGCTTACCACCAAGCATGCTGTGTCTTCCAGCTACCAGGGCTTACCACCAAGCATGCTGTGTCTTCCAGCTACCAGGGCTTACCACCAAGCATGCTGTGTCTTCGAGCTACCAGGGCTTACCACCAAGCATGCTGTGTCTTCGAGCTACCAGGGTTTACCACCAAGCATGCTGTGTCTTCCAGCTACCAGGGCTTACCACCAAGCATGCTGTGTCTTCCAGCTACCAGGGCTTACCACCAAGCATGCTGTGTCTTCCAGCTACCAGGGCTTACCACCAAGTATGCTGTGTCTTCCAGCTACCAGGGCTTACCACCAAGCATGCTGTGTCTTCCAGCTACCAGGGCTTACCACCAAGCATGTTGTGTCTTCAAGCTACCAGGGCTTACCACCAAGCATGCTGTGTCTTCCAGCTACCAGGGCTTACCACCAAGCATGCTGTGTCTTCCAGCTACCAGGGTTTACCACCAAGCATGCTGGGGCCGACCTGGATATTTGCAGGCATATTTCTCCACATTCTTTAGCTGCTTGTCAAGCAGAAACATCTCATTCGTCCTTCCAGCACCACCGCTCCCTGAGGAACGTATTTGACATTGTAACTCTGTACAGCATTGGCTGGTTGGTTGAGTCTCCTATTAATAGAGAGAGAGACCACGATGACACGGTCACATTTACACAAACACACACACACACACACACATTGTCCAGTCCTACATTAGCAGGAGATGGCTGCTACTGTGTGTTTATTCTATGTCTGCCAGCCTGTCTCCTCTGTGTTTTACTGTCTGTCTGCCAGCCTGCCAGCCAGCCTGTCTCCTCTGTGTTTTAGTGTCTGTCTGCCAGCCTGTCTCCTCTGTGATTTACTGTCTGTCTGTCTGCCAGCCTGTCTGCTCTGTGATTTACTGTCTGTCTGTCTGCCAGCCTGTCTCCTCTGTGTTTTACTGTCTGTCTGCCAGCCTGCCAGCCTGTCTCCACTGTGTTTTACTGTCTGTCTGCCAGCCTGCCAGCCTGTCTCCACTGTGTTTTACTGTCTGCCTGCCAGCCTGTCTCCACTGTGTTTTACTGTCTGTCTGTCTGCCAGCCTGTCTCCTCTGTGTTTTACTGTCTGCCTGCCAGCCTGTCTCCACTGTGTTTTACTGTCTGTGTGCCAGCCTGTCTCCTCTGTGATTTACTGTCTGTCTGCCAGCCTGTCTCCTCTGTGTTTTACTGTCTGTCTGCCAGCCTGTCTCCTCTGTGTTTTACTGTCTGCCTGCCAGCCTGTCTCCACTGTGTTTTACTGTCTGTGTGCCAGCCTGTCTCCTCTGTGATTTACTGTCTGTCTGCCAGCCTGTCTCCTCTGTGTTTTACTGTCTGTCTGCCAGCCTGCCAGCCTGTCTCCACTGTGTTTTACTGTCTGTCTGCCAGCCTGTCTCCTCTGTGTTTTACTGTCTGTCTGCCAGCCTGCCTCCTCTGTGTTTTACTGTCTGTCTGTCTGCCTGTCTGGAGAACTGTAAGACTCTAGTCAACTATTGTTGTTACAGGTCCTCCTGGAATATACATACCTCACTTATACAGGTCCTCCTGGAATATACATACCTCACTGATACAGGTCCTCCTGGAATATACATACCTCACTGATACAGGTCCTCCTGGAATATACATACCTCACTTATACAGGTCCTCCTGGAATATACATACCCCACTGATACAGGTCCTCCTGGAATATACATACCTCACTGATACAGGTCCTCCTGGAATATACATACCTCACTGATACAGGTCCTCCTGGAATATACATACCTCACTGATACAGGTCCTCCTGGAATATACATACCTCGCTGATACAGGTCCTCCTGGAATATACATACCTCACTGATACAGGTCCTCCTGGAATATACATACCTCACTGATACAGGTCCTCCTGGAATACACATACCTCACTGATACAGGTCCTCCTGGAATGCACATACCTCACTGATACAGGTCCTCCTGGAATATACATACCTCACTGATACAGGTCCTCCTGGAATATACATACCTCACTGATACAGGTCTTCCTGGAATATACATACCTCACTGATACAGGTCCTCCTGGAATATACATACCTCACTGATACAGGTCCTCCTGGAATATACATACCTCACTGATACAGGTCCTCCTGGAATATACATACCTCACTGATACAGGTCCTCCTGGAATATACATACCTCACTGCCAAGAAGAGCATCACCCTCCGTCTCAGTTTAACCTGTGAGTTACAGCAGTAGCCGTCTCTGTGTGTGTTCCTGTTCATGTTTGGTATGGAATAAACCGGACGGCTCCGGTCCATCCTGCCACTGCAATTACACAGAGCGTTCAAAGACCGCAGACAGACAGAGGATGCTTCCCAAATGGGACACTAGTCCCTATATGGTGCACTATGGGCCCTGGTCAAAAGTAGTGCACTATATCGGGAATAGGATGCTATTTAGCACACGGCCAGAGGGACCAGAGAGACAGGGAGAAACAGTGTTCTCTTCGTACTCCATAACATCGTGACCCTTAGTTACGGGACCACCAGTACTCTATTTAGGACACGGCCAGAGGGACCAGAGAGACAGGGAGAAACAGTGTTCCCTTCGTACTCCATAACATCGTGACCCTTAGTTACGGGACCACCAGTACTCTATAGGACACGGCCAGAGGGACCAGAGAGACAGGGAGAAACAGTGTTCTCTTCGTACTCCATAACATCGTGACCCTTAGTTACGGGACCACCAGTACTCTATAACTTCACGGCCCTTAGTTACGGGACCACCAGTACTCTGTAACTTCATGGCCCTTAGTTACGGCTCTACTAGTTACGGTTCTACTCCGCTAGCCAGCACCTCACCTAAATAGGTGTGCGTTTCTTTTTCTTCTAGATTCCTTAGTTACGGCCCACCAGTTCTTCATGGCCCTTAGCTACGGGACCACCAGTTCTTCATGGCCCTTAGTTACGGCCCACCAGTTCTTCATGGCCCTTAGTTACGGCCCACCAGTTCTTCATGGCCCTTAGTTACGGCCCACCAGTTCTTCATGGCCCTTAGTTACGGCCCACCAGTACTTCATGGCCCTTAGCTACGGGACCACCAGTTCTTCATGGCCCTTAGTTACGGCCCACCAGTTCTTCATGGCCCTTAGTTACGGCCCACCAGTTCTTCATGGCCCTTAGTTACGGCCCACCAGTTCTTCATGGCCCTTAGTTACGGCCCACCAGTTCTTCATGGCCCTTAGTTACGGCCCACCAGTTCTTCATGGCCCTTAGTTACGGCCCACCAGTTCTTCATGGCCCTTAGTTACGGCCCACCAGTTCTTCATGGCCCTTAGTTACGGCCCACCAGTTCTTCATGGCCCTTAGTTACGGCCCACCAGTTCTTCATGGCCCTTAGTTACGGCCCAACAGTTCTTCATGGCCCAATGTGGCCCTGGTCAAAAGTAGTTAACTTTATAGGTAATAGGATGCCATTTTGGATGCAAGTCTGTGTCTACTTACTACAGAGAGAAGCATTGTCCTGGTCTCATTGCAGCTCCACAGCCAGAATAGTTTCTCTAAGGGCTATATTGACCACACAGAGAAAGAGAGGACTGATTCCCTTAACGCTGCCCTTCTTAACCCAAACCACTCACAGCCAACAGAACTAAAGATCACTTCATGTGTTAGTATCCAAATACAAGATTTCCTGAATTGGCCTAAACAGCAGATGTTTGTGTCTGATTTATGGACACTAGGCAGGGTAGCCTAGTGGTTAGAGCGTTGGACTAGTAACCGAAAGGTTGGTAGATCATATCCCCGAACTGACAAGATAAAAATCTGTCGTTCTACTCCTGAACAAGGCAGTTAACCCACTGTTCCCCGGTAGGCCGTCATTATAAATAATAATTTGTTCTTAACTGACTTTCCTAGTTAAATAAAGTTAAAAAAAAAATGTATTCCCCTTTTCAACAACTACTCTGTAGATACGTCCAGAGACAGGGAGATAGCTGTAGATAGGTCCAGAGACAGGGAGATAGCTGCAGATAGGTCCAGAGACAGGGAGATAGCTGTACTGTGATAGGTCCAGAGACAGGGAGATAGCTGTACTGTGATAGGTCCAGAGACAGACAGTGAGTTAGCTGTACTGTAGATAGGTCCAGAGACAGGGAGATAGCTGCAGATGGGTCCAGAGACAGGGAGATAGCTGTACTGTGATAGGTCCAGAGACAGGGAGATAGCTGCAGATGGGTCCAGAGACAGGGAGATAGCTGTACTGTGATAGGTCCAGAGACAGGGAGATAGCTGCAGATAGGTCCAGAGACAGACAGGGAGATAGCTGTACTGTAGATGGGTCCAGAGACAGGGAGATAGCTGCACTGTAGATAGGTCCAGAGACAGACAGGGAGATAGCTGTAGAGGGAGATAGCTGTAGATAGGTCCAGAGACAGACAGGGAGATAGCTGCAGATGGGTCCAGAGAGAGACAGGGAGACAGGACCACGTACAGGAAAGGAACTATGTAGAGGCAGCTGTGATATCCTGTCAGATGATCAGAGGGAGGAGAGGGAGGAGAGGTTGACCATAAACTCCTTTGAGTTATGATCTTTTAATCCCTTCCATCCGTTCTCTGAATTCTCCCTTTCCTCTCCTCCCTCTGGTCCTTCTCTCCCTCCACCCCTCTTCCTGACACTCCCTGACATTCTCTCCCACCTAATTCTCTTGCCTGCCGTCTCTCCCTGCTTGCCTCTCTCTCTACTCCCCTTTCTCCATCTCCCTCTCTCCCTGCCTGCCTCTCGCTCTACTCCTCCTTCTCCATCTCTCTCTCTCCCTGCTTGCCTCTCGCTCTACTCCTCCTTCTCCATCTCCCTCTCTCCCTGCCTCTCTCTCTACTCCCCCTTCTCCATCTCTCTCTCCCTGCCTGCCTCTCGCTCTACTCCCCCTTCTCCATCTCCCTCTCTCCCTGCCTGCCTCTCTCTCTACTCCCCTTTCTCCATCTCCCTCTCTCCCTGCCTGCCTCTCGCTCTACTCCCCCTTCTCCATCTCCCTCTCTCTCTCCCTGCCTCTCTCTCTCTACTCCCCCTGCCTGCCTCTCGCTCTACTCCTCCTTCTCCATCTCCCTCTCTCTCTCCCTGCCTCTCTCTACTCCCCCTTCTCCATCTCTCTCTCTCCCTGCCTGCCTCTCTCTCTCTCTACTCCCCCTTCTCCATCTCCCTCTCTCCCTGCCTGCCTCTCTCTCTACTCCCCCTTCTCCATCTCTCTCTCTCCCTGTCTGCCTCTCTCTCTCTACTCCCCCTTCTCCATCTCTCTCTCTCCCTGCCTGCCTGCCTCTCTCTCTCTACTCCCCCTTCTCCATCTCTCTCTCTCCCTCCCTGACTCTCTCTCTACTCCCCCTTCTCCATCTCTCTCTCTCCCTGCCTGCCTGCCTCTCTCTCTCTACTCCCCCTTCTCCATCTCCCCCTCTATCTCGCTCTTCCTGTCCAGTTGGAGGCTAGAGGAGGTCCTGTCGTTGAGGTGGGGCTGAAAACTCAGAGTCCAGAGCCCAGGGAGAGTACTCTACAGCAGGGGGACAGAGAGCAGCAGAGGAGGCTGCTGGTTGACACCCACACGGCCGCCATGGACATGCGCTGCCGGCTGGAGCTCAGCGAGAAGGGCTGGGTCCGAGAGAAGTCTGAACTGCTGGAGAGATTCAACTCTGAGAGGAAGGAGTGGGAGAGCCAGCTGGGAGACATGCAGAGGAAGATAGAGGAGGTGAGATGGGTGGGAGGAGGTGAGAGGGGAGAGGAGGTGAGATGGAGGGGAGGTGAGAGGAAGATAGAGGAGGGGAGAGGAGGAGGTGAGCGGAGGTGAGAGGAGGGGGAGGTAGTGGGAAGCTAGTGAATGGAGGAGCCCCAGGGGACATCCAAAACAAAAGGCTCTAATCTGACACACTCAGGCTAGGAGAGGCTAGGAGATTAGCTTCCTAATGAGAAGAACAATAGGCTCTAATCTGACACACTCAGGCTAGGAGAGGCTAGGAGATTAGCTTCCTAATGAGAAGAACAAAAGGCTCTAATCTGACACACTCAGGCTAGGAGAGGCTAGGAGATTAGCTTCCTAATGAGAAGAACAAAAGGCTCTAATCTGACACACTCAGGCTAGGAGAGGCTAGGAGATTAGCTTCCTAATGAGAAGAACAAAAGGAACGATCTGCTTTGAACCAACATGTGGCTCTCATTTGGCCTCCCGAGAAACACAGAGGAAAAACAGAGAGACAGAGAGACATGTTTACCAAAGCATAGTCCTAACCTTACTACAGAGAGACAGAGAGACATGTTTACCAAAGCATAGTCCTAACCTTACTACAGAGAGACAGAGAGACATGTTTACCAAAGCATAGTCCTAACCTTACTACAGAGAGACAGAGAGACATGTTTACCAAAGCATAGTCCTAACCTTACTACAGAGAGACAGAGAGACATGTTTACCAAAGCATAGTCCTAACCTTACTACAGAGAGACAGAGACATGTTTACCAAAGCATAGTCCTAACCTTACTACAGAGAGACAGAGAGACATGTTTACCAAAGCATAGTCCTAACCTTACTACAGAGAGACAGAGAGACATGTTTACCAAAGCATAGTCCTAACCTTACTACAGAGAGACAGAGAGACAGAGAGACATGTTTACCAAAGCATAGTCCTAACCTTACTACAGAGAGGCAGAGAGACATGTTTACCACAGCATAGTCCTAACCTTACTACAGAGAGACAGAGACATGTTTACCAAAGCATAGTCCTAACCTTACTACAGAGAGACAGAGAGACAGAGAGACATGTTTACCAAAGCATAGTCCTAACCTTACTACAGAGAGGCAGAGAGACATGTTTACCAAAGCATAGTCCTAACCTTACTACAGAGAGACAGAGAGACATGTTTACCAAAGCATAGTCCTAACCTTACTACAGAGAGACAGAGAGACATGTTTACCAAAGCATAGTCCTAACCTTACTACAGAGAGACAGAGAGACATGTTTACCAAAGCATAGTCCTAACCTTACTACAGAGAGACAGAGAGACATGTTTACCAAAGCATAGTCCTAACCTTACTACAGAGAGGCAGAGAGACATGTTTACCAAAGCATAGTCCTAACCTTACTACAGAGAGGCAGAGAGACATGTTTACCAAAGCATAGTCCTAACCTTACTACAGAGAGACAGAGAGACATGTTTACCAAAGCATAGTCCTAACCTTACTACAGAGAGACAGAGAGACATGTTTACCAAAGCATAGTCCTGACCTTACTACAGAGAGACAGAGAGACATGTTTACCAAAGCATAGTCCTAACCTTACTACAGAGAGACAGAGAGACATGTTTACCAAAGCATAGTCCTAACCTTACTACAGAGAGACAGAGAGACATGTTTACCAAAGCATAGTCCTAACCTTACTACAGAGAGACAGAGAGACATGTTTACCAAAGCATAGTCCTAACCTTACTACAGAGAGACAGAGAGACAGAGAGACATGTTTACCAAAGCATAGTCCTAACCTTACTACAGAGAGACAGAGAGACAGAGAGACATGTTTACCAAAGCATAGTCCTAACCTTACTACAGAGAGACAGAGAGACATGTTTACCAAAGCATAGTCCTAACCTTACTACAGAGAGACAGAGAGACATGTTTACCAAAGCATAGTCCTAACCTTACTACAGAGAGGCAGAGAGACATGTTTACCAAAGCATAGTCCTAACCTTACTACAGAGAGACAGAGAGACATGTTTACCAAAGCATAGTCCTAACCTTACTACAGAGAGACAGAGAGACATGTTTACCAAAGCATAGTCCTAACCTTACTACAGAGAGACAGAGAGACATGTTTACCAAAGCATAGTCCTAACCTTACTACAGAGAGACAGAGAGACATGTTTACCAAAGCATAGTCCTAACCTTACTACAGAGAGGCAGAGAGACATGTTTACCAAAGCATAGTCCTAACCTTACTACAGAGAGACAGAGAGACATGTTTACCAAAGCATAGTCCTAACCTTACTACAGAGAGACAGAGACATGTTTACCAAAGCATAGTCCTAACCTTACTACAGAGAGACAGAGAGACATGTTTACCAAAGCATAGTCCTAACCTTACTACAGAGAGACATGTTTACCAAAGCATAGTCCTAACCTTACTACAGAGAGACAGAGAGACAGAGAGACATGTTTACCAAAGCATAGTCCTAACCTTACTACAGAGAGACAGAGAGACATGTTTACCAAAGCATAGTCCTAACCTTACTACAGAGAGACAGAGAGACATGTTTACCAAAGCATAGTCCTAACCTTACTACAGAGAGACAGAGAGACATGTTTACCAAAGCATAGTCCTAACCTTACTACAGAGAGACAGAGAGACATGTTTACCAAAGCATAGTCCTAACCTTACTACAGAGAGACAGAGAGACATGTTTACCAAAGCATAGTCCTAACCTTACTACAGAGAGACAGAGAGACATGTTTACCAAAGCATAGTCCTAACCTTACTACAGAGAGACAGAGAGACATGTTTACCAAAGCATAGTCCTAACCTTACTACAGAGAGACAGAGAGACATGTTTACCAAAGCATAGTCCTGACCTTACTACAGAGAGACAGAGAGACATGTTTACCAAAGCATAGTCCTAACCTTACTACAGAGAGACAGAGAGACATGTTTACCAAAGCATAGTCCTAACCTTACTACAGAGAGACAGAGAGACATGTTTACCAAAGCATAGTCCTAACCTTACTACAGAGAGACAGAGAGACATGTTTACCAAAGCATAGTCCTGACCTTACTAAAGAGAGACAGAGAGACATGTTTACCAAAGCATAGTCCTAACCTTACTACAGAGAGACAGAGAGACATGTTTACCAAAGCATAGTCCTAACCTTACTACAGAGAGACAGAGAGACATGTTTACCAAAGCATAGTCCTAACCTTACTACAGAGAGACAGAGAGACATGTCTACCAAAGCATAGTCCTAACCTTACTACAGAGAGGCAGAGAGACATGTTTACCAAAGCATAGTCCTAACCTTACTACAGAGAGACAGAGAGACATGTTTACCAAAGCATAGTCCTAACCTTACTACAGAGAGACAGAGAGACATGTTTACCAAAGCATAGTCCTAACCTTACTACAGAGAGACAGAGACATGTTTACCAAAGCATAGTCCTAACCTTACTACAGAGAGACAGAGAGACAGAGAGACATGTTTACCAAAGCATAGTCCTAACCTTACTACAGAGAGGCAGAGAGACATGTTTACCACAGCATAGTCCTAACCTTACTACAGAGAGACAGAGAGACATGTTTACCAAAGCATAGTCCTAACCTTACTACAGAGAGACAGAGACATGTTTGCCAAAGCATAGTCCTAACCTTACTACAGAGAGACAGAGAGACATGTTTACCAAAGCATAGTCCTAACCTTACTACAGAGAGACAGAGAGACATGTTTACCAAAGCATAGTCCTAACCTTACTACAGAGAGACAGAGAGACAGAGAGACAGAGAGACATGTTTACCAAAGCATAGTCCTAACCTTACTACAGAGAGACGGAGAGACAGAGAGACATGTTTACCAAAGCATAGTCCTAACCTTACTACAGAGAGACAGAGAGACATGTTTACCAAAGCATAGTCCTAACCTTACTACAGAGAGACGGAGAGACAGAGAGACATGTTTACCAAAGCATAGTCCTAACCTTACTACAGAGAGACAGAGAGACATGTTTACCAAAGCATAGTCCTAACCTTACTACAGAGAGACAGAGAGACATGTTTACCAAAGCATAGTCCTAACCTTACTACAGAGAGACAGAGAGACATGTTTACCAAAGCATAGTCCTAACCTTACTACAGAGAGACAGAGAGACATGTTTACCAAAGCATAGTCCTAACCTTACTACAGAGAGACAGAGAGACATGTTTACCAAAGCATAGTCCTAACCTTACTACAGAGAGACAGAGAGACATGTTTACCAAAGCATAGTCCTAACCTTACTACAGAGAGACATGTTTACCAAAGCATAGTCCTAACCTTACTACAGAGAGACAGAGAGACATGTTTACCAAAGCATAGTCCTAACCTTACTACAGAGAGACAGAGAGACATGTTTACCAAAGCATAGTCCTAACCTTACTACAGAGAGACAGAGAGACATGTTTACCACAGCATAGTCCTAACCTTACTACAGAGAGACAGAGAGACATGTTTACCACAGCATAGTCCTAACCTTACTACAGAGAGACAGAGACATGTTTGCCAAAGCATAGTCCTAACCTTACTACAGAGAGACAGAGAGACATGTTTACCAAAGCATAGTCCTAACCTTACTACAGAGAGACAGAGAGACATGTTTACCAAAGCATAGTCCTAACCTTACTACAGAGAGACAGAGAGACATGTTTACCAAAGCATAGTCCTAACCTTACTACAGAGAGACAGAGAGACATGTTTACCAAAGCATAGTCCTAACCTTACTACAGAGAGACAGAGAGACAGAGAGACATGTTTACCAAAGCATAGTCCTAACCTTACTACAGAGAGACGGAGAGACAGAGAGACATGTTTACCAAAGCATAGTCCTAACCTTACTACAGAGAGACAGAGAGACATGTTTACCAAAGCATAGTCCTAACCTTACTACAGAGAGGCAGAGAGGCAGAGAGGCAGAGAGGCAGAGAGGCAGAGAGACAGAGAGACAGAGAGACAGAGAGGCAGAGAGGCAGAGAGGCAGAGAGGCAGAGAGACAGAGAGACAGAGAGACAGAGAGGCAGAGAGGCGGAGAGGCAGAGAGGCAGAGAGGCAGAGAGGCAGAGAGGCAGAGAGGCAGAGAGACAGAGAGCGACAGAGAGACGCAGAGACGCAGAGAGGCAGAGAGGCAGAGAGACAGAGAGACAGAGAGACAGAGAGGCAGAGAGACACAGAGAGACACAGAGAGACACAGAGAGGCACAGAGAGGCAGAGAGAGGCAGAGAGAGGCAGAGAGAGGCAGACAGAGAGAGAGAGACAGAGAGGCAGAGAGGCAGAGAGACAGAGAGGCAGAGAGACACAGAGAGACAGAGAGACAGAGAGAGGCAGAGAGACAGAGAGGCAGAGAGGCAGAGAGAGAGAGACGGAGAGGCAGAGAGACAGAGAGGCAGAGAGGCAGAGAGAGAGAGACGGAGAGGCAGAGAGACACAGAGACAGAGTGAGACAGAGAGAGGCAGAGAGACAGAGAGAGGCAGAGAGACAGAGAGAGAGACAGAGAGACCTATATAGGGAACAGAGAGACGTTAGGGAGACATCCATTATGAAATAGTTCTCCAGTTCGGAGTCGTAGGAGGGGAAAGGTCATTCGTTCAGTTTAGCACTCGGAGTCTGTGGTCAGTTGTTTTTCTCTGGGTCCGTAGCTTAAGCAGTGAGTTGTGTTTTTCACTGAGTACCGTAGTGGGTTCCAGATGTGTTTTACGTATGGGATCAATGCCTTTATGACTATGGCTGTGTACGCCATACTTCTGTAACGTAAATGTCATTGAAAATGTGATCTACGTTAGCCCCAAAAGTCATTATATCACGAGAAGGCCAATAAACAGTAACTAGTAATGCTGTGTAACCCAAGAAAGGTAAAAACCGGTATACATTTCTGAGGTCTTGTAATTTTTTGAGGACACAAACTCAAGTAGACAGTACAAATATAATACAGTATTTTATACGACATATTTTCTATTCAACAAAACTGTATATGAATAAAGGCTTTAAATGACTTATATTTATTTTCAAAATATACTAGAATGGAGTTTATAAAATGACTAAGTGTATATAAGATTTTTAAATCCTGTAGAGTACATATTTGTATGTTTCGTTGTAGAGAAAATGAATTTTCTAAAGGTCTCTCTTGATGGAAACGTCTTCCCCCCCGTCGCTGTCAGCGTCTCACAGAGCGCTCGCTCGGCTTCCTGAACTCGTTAGGAAGTCGCCTTTTCATCTCATATTGATCTTGTCCGTCTACGACAAACAGAAGGTGAATTTTGTTTAAAAATCTATGAATTCTTTTATGTTACTGGCTACTGGCGGCAGGTAGCCTAGTGGTTAGAGCTTCTACACCTGCATTGCTTTGCTGTTTGGGGGTTTTAGGCTGAGTTTCTGTACAGCACTTTGAGATATCAGCTGATGTAAGAAGGGCTTTATAAATACATTTGATTGAAATTTGACTGATAGAGCGTTGGGCCAGTTCACCGAAAGGTTGCTAGATCGAATCCCCGAGCTGACAAGGTAAAAATCTGTCGTTCTGCCCCTGAACAAGGCAGTTAACCCACTGTTCCCCAGAACAAGGCAGTTAACCCCCTGTTCCCCTGAACAAGGCAGTTAACCCACTGTTCCCCGGTAGGCCGTCATTGAAAATAAGAATGTGTTCTTAACTGACTTGCCTGGTTAAATAAAGGTTAAATAAAAAATGACTAAATCTCTGAATGTGCTACAACGATGTAAGGATTCCAGGCATGTGCTTTGTTAGTGTCTCAGCCAATAAGGTTCAGCCGGGACTTGATGGACAGTCGGAAGACCATATGGAATGGTAGGAGGGACATTCAAGCTTCATACAGGCGGAAGAGACGTACTCCTGTGTTCGTGGTAACCACGGCTACCACTCCATCGCAAGTCTTTTTCATCTACGGTGTCCACAGATGGATTTTATACGTGAAAATGTCAGTCGGGACCCGGTACCAGAACTACGCAGGACTTTACATCGAAGAGTTTAAAACGTAAACATAACGTTAACACTCACAGACCTAGAATGAGATTATATTTCTGTCGTAACACTTTACTTCACGCCGACAGATATGAAACATTGTGATTCGGCCCTAATGCATCGTGGGCAAGACCTGTGAAAGCATTTCCCACTGGCCCACACACTGGTTGAATGGACGTTGAATCCACGTTGTTTAAATGATATGATATGACTCTCTCTCTTCCTAGATGTACAACGAGGTGAAGGTGAGGCGTGAGGTATCTGGGGAGGTGAGAGAACCTGTCGGAGAGATTACAGAGGAAGTTACCCTGAGTGTCAGCGTACATTCCACCAGCACAGGATCCAGCATGCTTAGCGACAACTCGACCTCCGACCCCCAAAGCAGCAGCAGCCAATCAGAGCCCGCCAACCAACACTGCTCCTACCCCCGTCGTCACGGCAACGATGACTTCGCCGCCCACAGAAACCGGGCGGATCACCGTGGCAACAGAGGAATCCCCCGTAACTATGACGACTGTGTTGGTAACCAGGAAGTGGACATGGCGGAACTGGAGGCCATCCTGCGAGGGGTGATGGGGCGAGGGGTTGACAGAGACTCTCCCTCTAAAGGGGGTATGGTTAATGTCCACCGCGCCTCCCACGGTGGACCTAGCGTAGGAGTAGCCCACAACACAGAGGTGAGCTCTGGGACATGGAGTGACAAGAAGGAGAACACTACAGCCCTCAATGCCGTGAGTCACCACAGCGTTCCGTCGTCTCCACCCTCTGAAGTCTATTTTTGTCTTTAGTAATGTACATCTCTCCTTCTCTCTCCCTCCCTCCTCTACTCCCTTCTCTCTCTCTCCTCTCCTCCCTCCTCTCTCTCTCCCTCCCTCCTCTACTCCCTCCTCTCTCTCTCTCCTCTCCTCCCTCCTCTCTCTCTCCCTCCCTCCTCTACTCCCTTCTCTCTCTCTCTCCTCTCCTCCCTCCTCTCTCTCTCTCTCCCTCCCTCCTCTACCCCCTCCTCTTCTCTCTCCCTCCCTCCTCTCTCTCTCTCCTCTCTCTCTCGCCCTCCCTCCTCTCTCTCTCCTCTCTCTCTCCCTCCCTCCTCTCTCTCTCGCCCTCCCTCCTCTACTGTCTCCTTCTCTCTCCCTCCCTCCTCTCTCTCTCCCTCCTCTCCTCCCTCCTCTCTCTCTCCCTCCCTCCTCTACTGTCTCCTTCTCTCTCCCTCCCTCCTCTACTCCCTCCTCTTCTCTCTCCCTCCCTTCTCTCTCCTCTCTCTCTCTCCCTCCCTCCTCTCTCTCTCCCTCCCTCATCTCTCTCTCTCCCTCCCTCCTCTACTGTCTCCTTCTCTCTCCCTCCCTCTTCTACTCCCCCTCCTCTCTCTCCTCTCTCTCTCTCTCTCTCTTCCTCTCCCTCTCTCCTTCTCTCTCTCTCCCTCCCTTCTCTCTCCTCTCTCTCTCTCCCTCCCTCCTCTCTCTCTCCCTCACTCCTCTCTCTCTCTCCCTCCCTCCTCTACTGTCTCCTTCTCTCTCCCTCCCTCCTCTACTCCCCCTCCTCTCTCTCTCTCTCTCTCTCTTCCTCTCCCTCTCTCCTTCTCTCTCTCTCCCTCCCTCCTCTCTCCCTCCCTCCCTCCCTCCTTCTCCCTCCTCTCTCTCCTCTCTCTCTCCCTTCCTCCCTCCTTCTCCCTCCTCTCTCTCTCCCTCAACCTCTCCTCCCTCCCTCCTCCTCCCTCTCCCTCCCTCTCCCTCCCTCCCTCCCTTCTCTCTCCTTCTCTCTCCTCTCTCTAGGCCCTGAAGGAGATAGCCCGTGTGAGTGAAGAGCTGTGTAGCTACCAGGATGAGATCGGGAGGAAGTCCGGAGGGGACAAGAGGTAAGACTATATCAACAAACTATTTCCCTGTATAGTGCACTACTTTTGACCATGGCCCATAGGGCTCTGTATAGGGAATAGGGTTCCGTTTGGGATACAGTCAATGTCTACTGATGGCTGGATCTAACCAGTACTCGGCTGGGAACACCCTGGCACTTGGTTGGATCTAACCAGTACTCGACTGGGAACACCCTGGAACTTGGTTGGATCTAACCAGTACTCGACTGGGAACACCCTGGCACTTGGTTGAATCTAACCAGTACTCGACTGGGAACACCCTGGCACTTGGTTGGATCTAACCAGTACTCGACTGGGAACACCCTGGAACTTGGTTGGATCTAACCAGTACTCGACTGGGAACACCCTGGCACTTGGCTGGATCTAACCCCTTCTCTGTGTTAAATACCTGGGATACTCACTGTGCTCTTTAAACTCTGCATCCAGAACTAAATGCTGTATTACGAACCACTGGTTCAAATACCAGGCATGCTTGGTCTGCTCCATTTGCCTTAGCAGCCACCAGTCATTATATGAAATACCTAGGAATCCTGGGATGCTGGCTATGCTATATAACGGTATGGACTTCCTCTCTCTGTGTTCCGTCCTCTGCCCTAGGAGTCACTGTTTCAAATACCTGGGATGTTTTCTGTGCTTTGTGAGCTTTCCCATTCTGCTTGATCTCTCCTAGAGTTGATTGTTTGAAATAGTTTAGATGCTTGCTGTACTTTGTAATGTAATGACCTTTTTGCTTTCCTTCTGTGTTTGATTCCCTCTGCCCTAAGGGGTCGAACCGAGTCCGTGTATTTCCCCGAGGTGGACCATGTTACGACCAGAGAGAGAATGGAGGAACCTGTCTTCAACCTGACGCAGCTGGTAGCTGACCTCCGGGCCCTGGAAGAGGAGAACTGGCTGTCCATCAGGAAGGACCCCACCAGGGGCCCCAGTCACCTCAAGGACCCCACATCCAAGCCCTCTGAAAGGGAGAGAGAAGCACCTCCGCTCCCCCCTCTGCTGGTTCCTCCTCCTATCCCTCCTCGGACAACATCGTGGTACCTCGCCAGCCCCTCCCCTGAACTACAACTACATGTCCCAGAATCCCTCAGTGGCTCAGGCAGGAAGTGCCACAGCCCCTGTCTCCTGTTAGACAGGAAGTGCAGCAGCAGCCCATCGATAGTGAGGAAGTTCGAGGCGATGCTGCAGGAGAACGAGGGCAAAGTTCTGACGGAGGCGGGGTTTACCACCTGCGCTGTTCCCGCTAACTCCCACTGCAACGTGGGCTGCTGCCACAACCGCTGGTCCTGCGACGGGAGCCGCTTCGGCAGCAGCAAGTCGTCCACCTACGTACCTGTCCAGAAGAGCCTGTCTGAAGTCAACATAGTGAGTGCTGCTGGGAGAGAGTTGATGCACGACTACAGGCCCGTTGAGAACCCAAGAAGAGACTTGATGCACGACTACAGGCCCGTTGAGAACCCAAGAAGCCCTGAGAGAGAGAGTCATATACAACCTGGAAACAAAGACCTAGCAGTTTCACACACCTTTCTTGACCTTACCTTAGAGTTACCCCCTCCAGGATCCAACCCTCCAGGCTCCAACCCTCCAGGCTCCAACCCTCCAGGCTCCAACCCTCCAGGCTCCAACCCTCTAGGCTCCAACCCTCCAGGCTCCAACCTTCCAGGCTCCAACCCTCCAGGCTCCAACCCTCCAGGCTCCAACCCTCCAGGCTCCAACCTTCCAGGCTCCAACCCTCCAGGCTCCAACCCTCCAGGCTCCAACCCTCCAGGCTCCAACCTTCCAGGCTCCAACCCTCCAGGCCACAGTAGGAATAAGATGCTGGAACAGGCCACTGCTGAGTTTAACAGGACTCTCTTCCAGGCTGAGATGGGTCGAGGGATGGAGGACGATGAGGTGGAGGACAGTTTTACCTCAGCGGGTGTCTCTAAGGGGGGCATAACAGACGGTACGACGGTATGTGGCGAGGTCACACACGGGGTCACCAGGGAGACGAACTTTGACCTCCCGCCACGGCACACCACAGAGGTCAGACAAAAGAAGGTGATCTGTGACATCACAGCTCAGAAGCTGAGTTCAGGGATCAAACTGAGCCAGGCTCTGCCCCCATCTGACCCTCATCCAGGGGTCACCGTCAGGACCTTTGACCCCCCTGCCATCTCTGACCTTTCACCCCAACGCCCAGAAGTTACGTTTAGGAACATGCCTTCTAACCCGGCAACACGCTGCCCTGAGGTCAAGCAGCCTACCCAGGCTACACATCCAGCTCCAGGACCAGAGGTGAGTGCCAGTCCTAAGAGGGACAACAAGGCCCAAGGAGAGAGGCCTCATTCAGTTAAGTCATGGCCAGCACCCCAGCCTCCTACAAACCCTAGGCCAAGGCAGGTTGGGCAACCTGGGGGTCGCCCAACCACAACGCAGGACACCCCTAAACCTGGATCTGTGGGCCCAGGACTCCGTGTGCCAGGTGTAATGAGCGACCAGCCCTGGAAGCCCCTGACCCTGGCTGCTTTGCGTCCGTCTGAGTCCAGGTCTAATTACGGCGCTGTGGAGAGGATCCTGAAGAGCTATGAGAACACTGCCTGGAGCCAGCGGTACCAGAACCATACCCAACCCGCTGAGTCCAGCCCTAACCCTGGCTTCAGGCCCAGTCCTAACCCTGGCTTCAGGCCCAGTCTCAGCCCCAGCCCCAGTCCTAACCCTGGCTTCAGCCCCAGTCTCAGCCCCAGCCCTAACCCTGGCTTCAGCACCAGTCCTAACCCTGGCTTCAGCCCCAGTCTCAGCCCCAGTCCTAACCCTGGCTTCAGCCCCAGTCTCAGCCCCAGTCCTAACCCTGGCTTCAGCCCCAGTCCTAACCCTGGACCCAGCCCCAGTACTAACCCTTGCTTCAGCCCCAGTCCTAACCCTGGACTCAGCCCCAGTACTAACCCTGGCTTCAGCCCCAGACTCAGCCCCAGTCCTAACCCTGGCTTCAGCCCCAGTCTCAGCCCCAGCCCTAACCCTGGACCCAGCCCCAGTCCTAACCCTGGACTCAGCCCCAGTCTCAGCCCTGGTCCTAGCCCCAGACAGGAAGAGGAACTCATGGATCTTCTGGCGGAGATGATGGACAAGGATTACTGGGATCAGCCAGGCCCTGCCTCTGGACACTCCTCCCACACACACTCTCACCACAGCCAGCTGTCCAGCTCCCACAGAGGGACAAGGCTAACCATGCAGGTGAGTACGCAAACGCATGAATACACACACACACACACACACACACACACACACACACACACACACACACACACACACATACCCCATTGTGTTCATTCTGTGGTTTAACTTGTTGATCAAACTACTTCAGGCTCTCTAACAAATTTAAGTGGCAAAATCTGCATTCCATTAGTGGTCCCCTAGTCCCTATGGGTCCTGGTTGAAGGTAGTACACTCCAAGGTTCCATTAGTGGTCCCCTAGTTCCTATGGGGCCTGGTTGAAGGTAGTACACTCCAAGGTTCCATTAGTGGTCCCCTAGTTCCTATGGGTCCTGGTTGAAGGTAGTACACTCCAAGGTTACATTAGTGGTCCCCTAGTCCCTATGGGTCCTGGTTGAAGGTAGTACACTCCAAGGTTACATTAGTGGTCCCCTAGTCCCTATGGGTCCTGGTTGAAGGTAGTACACTCCAAGGTTCCATTAGTGGTCCCCTAGTCCCTATGGGTCCTGGTTGAAGGTAGTACACTCCAAGGTTCCATTAGTGGTCCCCTAGTCCCTATGGGTCCTGGTTGAAGGTAGTACACTCCAAGGTTCCATTAGTGGTCCCCTAGTTCCTATGGGTTCTGGTTGAAGGTAGTACACTCCAAGGTTCCATTAGTGGTCCCCTAGTTCCTATAGGACCTGGTTGAAGGTAGTACACTCCAAGGTTCCATTAGTGGTCCCCTAGTCCCTATGGGTCCTGGTTGAAGGTAGTACACTCCAAGGTTCCATTAGTGGTCCCCTAGTTCCTATAGGACCTGGTTGAAGGTAGTACACTCCAAGGTTCCATTAGTGGTCCCCTAGTTCCTATAGGACCTGGTTGAAGGTAGTACACTCCAAGGTTCCATTAGTGGTCCCCTAGTTCCTATAGGACCTGGTTGAAGGTAGTACACTCCAAGGTTCCATTAGTGGTCCCCTAGTTCCTATGGGTCCTGGTTGAAGGTAGTACACTCCAAGGTTCCATTAGTGGTCCCCTAGTTCCTATAGGACCTGGTTGAAGGTAGTACACTCCAAGGTTCCATTAGTGGTCCCCTAGTCCCTATGGGTCCTGGTTGAAGGTCGTACACTCCAAGGTTCCATTAGTGGTCCCCTAGTCCCTATGGGTCCTGGTTGAAGGTAGTACACTCCAAGGTTCCATTAGTGGTCCCCTAGTCCCTATGGGTCCTGGTTGAAGGTAGTACACTCCAAGGTTCCATTAGTGGTCCCCTAGTTCCTATGGGTCCTGGTTGAAGGTAGTACACTCCAAGGTTACATTAGTGGTCCCCTAGTCCCTATGGGTCCTGGTTGAAGGTAGTACACTCCAAGGTTCCATTAGTGGTCCCCTAGTTCCTATGGGTCCTGGTTGAAGGTAGTACACTCCAAGGTTCCATTAGTGGTCCCCTAGTCCCTATGGGTCCTGGTTGAAGGTCGTACACTCCAAGGTTCCATTAGTGTTCCCCTAGTCCCTATGGGTCCTGGTTGAAGGTAGTACACTCCAAGGTTCCATTAGTGGTCCCCTAGTCCCTATGTGTCCTGGTTGAAGGTAATACACTCCAAGGTTACATTTGGGACAGACAAAGTGAAAGGGGACCTCACACACATTCCGTTGTGAAATCCTTCCTGATTGTCCGAGGCTGAGGACAACACCACTGGGAATGGTGTTTATTTCTGCTATGTGCAGAAAGAAAGAGGCCAAAGCCTCCTGGTTAGCTGCAATGTGGCCCATTTCACTTTTAACAGCCTTGTAACAAAGGAACCAAGAAGTTAACTTGGCAGGAAGAGACTCTACTCTAACCTCCAAATCCAACCCTTTTATCTTAAGTCTCTCGCTCGCTCTCTCTCTCTCTCGCTCGCTCACTCTCACCCCCTCTCTCGCTCTCTCTCTCGCTCCCCTCTCTCTATCTCTCTCTCTCCCCCCTCTTTCGCTCCCCCCCCCTCTCTCTCTCCCCACTCTTTCGCTCCCCCCCCTCTCTCTCTCTCTCTCTCTCTCTCTCTCTCTCTCTCTCTCACCCCCTCCTCTCTCTCTTGCTCCCCCCCCTCTCTCTCTCTCTCTCTCCCCCTCTCTCTCTCTGTTGCTCCCCCCTCTCTCTTTCTCTCTCTCTCACCCCCCCCCCCCCTCTCCCCCCCTCTCCCTCACCCTCACTCTCAGTTGGAAGCGGTAGGTTTCTGGTCCTATGCTGTGTGTTGTGAAATATCTCTAGTCAGCCAGCTGCCTCTGAGCCCCCCCCCCACAGACCACAGGAATGAAACCTCATTTTAGATTAAACTGCTTTAATGTCATGCAAATGTTTCTGGAAGCGTGAGAGTCAATCAGTGATTATCAGACCTGTTAGATTGGCCATCAGAGAGAGAGAGAGAATGATTCTGAAAGCGTGAGAGTCAATCAGTGATTATCAGACCTGTTAGATTGGCCATCAGAGAGAGAGAGAGAATGATTCTGGAAGCGTGAGAGTCAATCAGTGATTATCAGACCTGTTAGATTGGCCATCAGAGAGAGAGAGAGAATGATTCTGGAAGCGTGAGAGTCAATCAGTGATTATCAGACCTGTTAGATTGGCCATCAGAGAGAGAGAGAGAATGATTCTGAAAGCGTGAGAGTCAATCAGTGATTATCAGACCTGTTAGATTGGCCATCAGAGAGAGAGAGAGAATGATTCTGAAAGCGTGAGAGTCAATCAGTGATTATCAGACCTGTTAGATTGGCCATCAGAGAGAGAGAGAGAGAGAGAGAGAGAGAGAGAGAGAGAGAGAGAGAGAGAGAGAGAGAGAGGTGGGTCACGATCAGATGAGCTCCTGCATTTTTCAGCATTTTCTTTAAAAAAGATAAATTTAGAGTTAGATAAACTTGGATTTTTTGTCAGGAACCCATACAGGATGCTACCCTCTACAACATAACCTTCACTTCAAATCAAAACTCAAAACCTACAACCTGATTTTGGACGGATTTACGGAATCACCTGGAAGGTTCACATCTACCAAGGATTAATTATTATATTCAGCAAATCCTCTGGAAAACAACAGAAACCTGAGAACACCACCCAACCTGCAACTGAGTGAGTAATGTTTAGTCTGAAACTATATTTGATTTCCAAAAGCCAAGAAGAAAAATACATGACACTACTTTATAAGGACTGAATAGTAATATAATTCTGCCAAGCTTGATACAGCTTCAACTAGCACTTAAGTGT
Organism: Salvelinus namaycush; assembly: GCF_016432855.1. Lineage (NCBI taxonomy): Eukaryota > Metazoa > Chordata > Actinopteri > Salmoniformes > Salmonidae > Salvelinus > Salvelinus namaycush. The sequence goes on from NW_024060896.1 coordinate 28,434, forward strand.
CAAGTGAGAGGTGTCAAAGCCCATTAGCCCAACAATGGCAGGAGAGTCGAATAGTCTACCCCAACCAAATGGAGAGGCCTTAGAAGCTCCCTCCTGCTGTTCAGAGGTAATTAAAATACAGTACCCTGTGCATGTAAAAAATGACAAGACAAGAAAAGATCACAAAATGAAGCTCCTTATGGAAAATCAAGAGACACTTTTTGCTGACTATTACAAAAATGGGAACATCAGCAACCTTATCTTCCACACAAACCATCCCCAGGCATGGCACAGTGCTATATTAGCACACTACCCCTCTGTTAAGAGAGGGGGGGTTAACGAGGGGTGGAAACTCAGGATTCTTGACAATGAGGATGAGGAGTCAGCTAATATAAATCTCTATAAGTCTGGAACAGTATTGGTACAGGGCAACCACAAACAGTTTCAGCTGGACTTTCACCTAATCAAAGAATTAGCCCAGCAGGAGAAGCTCTCCCTTGATAAAGATACCCCCACCCCAAGTGGGTCAGACCAAACCTCTTCACCATATAACCCCACAGACGAGCAACCCTCAGCAGACAGTCAACCTCCCAGTACAGAGTACTTCTCCCTCATTGAAATGAAGGATAAATTCACCCAGCTGGAGGTAAGGCAGGTGGAGCTGGAACAGCAGGTGATCACACTCCAGTCAGCACAGACCCAGACAACAGTCCAGCACAACAACACCCCCTTAACCAGACCTGGAGAGCTGGAGGTGGGGAAAGACATATCTGCACTATGGACAGTGGTGAGACAACATCAACAGGAGAAAGAGCAGGAGCAGGAGAAGAACAGAGCACTAGAGGAGAGGATCAGACTACAGGAGGAGAGGGAGAGGGGGATGGAGGAGAGGATCAGACTACAGGAGGAGAGGGAGAAGGGGATGGAGGAGAGGATCAGACTACAGGAGGAGAGGGAGAAGGGGATGGAGGAGAGGATCAGACTGCTGGAGGAGAGGTTGAGGGGGATGGCATGTGACAGAGAACAACCCACTAGGGAGGTGGCCATCCCCACAGAGACGCCAGCAGAACAGCCCACCTCAGCACCCGACAAAAGTCTCGACACCACAGCAGAACAGTCCACACCAGACCCTGACCATAGAAACGACATCACAACAGAACAGACAAAAGAAAAACCCCAAGCCCAGCAGCTCTCACCCCCTCTGAGCACCCCCCCTGTCAGCCACCCTGATAGCCCTCCTGACAACCCCCCCACACCCACTGAGGACAAACACAAGACACAGATTGTCCTTCTTATGGACTCGAATGGGAAATATATAGAAGAAAAAAAACTTTTTCCCAAACACAGTGTGTCTAAACTCTGGTGTCCAAACACCCAGCGCGCCCTAGACCTTCTGTCTGAGGACAAACTAGGCTCACCTAGCCACATAATAATACACACAGGCACAAACGACCTGAGAGCACAGCAGGAAAGGGTGGCCACAGCACTGAAGGGAGTGATTGAAAAAGCTTCTTCTACTTTCCCCAACGCACAAGTGGTCATCTCCACCCTGCTACCACGAAAAGACTTCCACCCTGCTACAATACAGCGGGTAAACGCAAGCATTTCCCGTGACTGTGCCTCAAAACCAAATGTTTTTCTGGCCCACCACTCCACCCTGGACTTGAACAGCCTCTATGACCAGGTCCACCTCTACAAGGCAGCAGTGCCCACCTTTGCCCGGACTCTAAAGGACATCGCTCTCAAACGAAGCCCCAACACTTCACACAGGAGCAACAGATCAATAGACACCCCACCCAGACCAGCGAGACACCCTCCAAGACCTCCAGGACCCCCCCCTGGACCTACACACCCCCCCCACATCAACCATGCCCACACCCAATTTAGGCCCCCTCAGATCAGACCCATGCCACTCCTGCCCACCCCATGCACCCCACCCCCGCAAAGAGGGCATCAACATGGAAGTCACACATACGCCCAGGTAGTGAGCGGGCAAACAGGCCCAACCCCCACTCTTACACTCGCCCAAGCCAACGGCATGTACCAGATGCTCAGCAGGCTCTGCTCACACTTACTGGCCTGAGGCCAAACCCCGACCAACAACATTGGACACTTTATGGAACAAAAAGCCTTCACTATATCATCCTGGAATATCCAAGGTCTGAGGTCATCTGCCTTTGGCCTAAAGAGCAGGAACCCGGACTTCACCAAAGAAATCGGTAATGCAGACATTGTCATCCTGCAAGAAACATGGTATAGAGGAGACGGACCCACTGGTTGCCCTCTAGGTTACAGAGAGCTGGTAGTCCCATCCACCAAACTACCAGGTGTGAAACAGGGAAGGGACTCAGGGGGAATGCTAATTTGGTATAGAGCAGACCTAACTCACTCCATTAAATTAATCAAAACAGGAACATTTTACATTTGGCTAGAAATTCAAAAGGAAATTATCTTAACAGAGAAAAATGTCCTCCTGTGTGCTACCTATATCCCCCCACTAGAATCCCCATACTTTAATGAAGACAGCTTCTCCATCCTGGAGGGGGAAATCAATCATTTCCAGGCCCAGGGACATGTATTAGTCTGTGGCGACCTAAATGCCAGAACTGGACAGGAACCTGACACCCTCAGCACACAGGGGGACAAACACCTACCTGGAGGTGACAGCATTCCCTCCCCCATATGCCCACCTAGGCACAACTATGACAACATAACCAACAAAAACGGGTCACAACTCCTGCAGCTCTGTCGCACGCTGGGTATGTACATAGTCAATGGTAGGCTTCGAGGGGACTCCTATGGTAGGTACACCTATAGCTCATCTCTTGGCAGTAGCACTGTAGACTACTTTATCACTGACCTCAACCCAGAGTCTCTCAGAGCGTTCACAGTCAGCCCACTGACACCCCTATCAGACCACAGCAAAATCACAGTCTACTTGAACAGAGCAATACTCAATCATGAGGCATCAAAGCCAAAGGAACTGAGTAACATTAAGAAATGCTATAGATGGAAGGAATGCAGTTTGGAAACCTACCAAAAAACAATTAGGCAACAGCAAATTCAATCCCTTTTAGACAACTTCCTGGGTAAAACGTTCCACTGCAATAGTGAAGGTGTAAACTTGGCAGTAGAAAATCTTAACAGTATTTTTGACCTCTCAGCTTCCCTATCAAATCTAAAAATCTCAAATAGAAAACCGAAGAAAATGAACAACAATGACAAATGGTTTGATAAAGAATGCAAAAATCTAAGAAATAAATTGAGAAACCTGTCCAACCAAAAACATAGAGACCCGGAAAACCTGAGTCTACGCCTTCACTATGGTGAATCACTAAAACAATACAGAAATACACTACGGAAAAAGAAGGAACAGCACGTCAGAAATCAGCTCAATGTAATTGAAGAATCCATAGACTCCAACCAATTCTGGGAAAATTGGAAAACACTAAACAAACAACAACACGAAGAATTATCTATCCAAAATGGAGATGTATGGGTAAACCACTTCTCCAATCTTTTTGGCTCTATAACAAAGAATAAAGAGCAAAAACATATACATGATCAAATACAAATCCTAGAATCAACTATTAAAGACTACCAGAACCCACTGGATTCTCCAATTACCTTGAATGAGTTACAGGACAAAATAAAAACCCTCCAACCCAAAAAGGCCTGTGGTGTTGATGGTATCCTTAATGAAATGATCAAATATACAGACAACAAATTCCAATTGGCTATATTAAAACTCTTTAACATCGTCCTTAGCTCTGGCATCTTCCCCAATATTTGGAACCAAGGACTGATCACCCCAATCCACAAAAGTGGAGACAAATTTGACCCCAATAACTACCGTGGAATATGCGTCAACAGTAACCTTGGGAAAATACTCTGCATTATCATTAACAGCAGACTCGTACATTTCCTCAATGAAAACAATGTACTGAGCAAATGTCAAATTGGCTTTTTACCAAATTACCGTACAACAGACCATGTATTCACCCTACACACCCTAATTGACAACCAAACAAACCAAAACAAAGGCAAAGTCTTCTCATGCTTTGTTGATTTCAAAAAAGCCTTCGACTCAATTTGGCATGAGGGTCTGCTATACAAATTGATGGAAAGTGGTGTTGGGGGTAAAACATACGACATTATAAAATCCATGTACACAAACAACAAGTGTGCGGTTAAAATTGGCAAAAGACACACACATTTCTTCTCACAGGGTCGTGGGGTGAGACAGGGATGCAGCTTAAGCCCCACCCTCTTCAACATATATATCAATGAATTGGCGCGAGCATTAGAACAGTCTGCAGCACCCGGTCTCACCCTACTAGAATCCGAAGTCAAATGTCTACTGTTTGCTGATGATCTGGTGCTTCTGTCACCAACCAAGGAGGGCCTACAACAGCACCTAGATCTTCTGCACAGATTCTGTCAGACCTGGGCCCTGACAGTAAATCTCAGTAAGACCAAAATAATGGTGTTCCAAAAAAGGTCCAGTCGCCAGGACCACAAATTCCATCTAGACACCGTTGCCCTAGAGCACACAAAAAACTATACATACCTCGGCCTAAACATCAGCACCACAGGTAGCTTCCACAGAGCTGTGAACGATCTGAGAGACAAGGCAAGAAGGGCATTCTATGCCATCAAAAGGAACATAAATTTCAACATACCAATTAGGATCTGGCTAAAAATACTTGAATCAGTCATAGAGCCCATTGCCCTTTATGGTTGTGAGGTCTGGGGTCCGCTCACCAACCAAGATTTCACAAAATGGGACAAACACCAAATTGAGACTCTGCATGCAGAATTCTGCAAAAATATCCTCCGTGTACAACGTAGAACACCAAATAATGCATGCAGAGCAGAATTAGGCCGATACCCACTAATTATCAAAATCCAGAAAAGAGCCGTTAAATTCTACAACCACCTAAAAGGAAGCGATTCCCAAACCTTCCATAACAAAGCCATCACCTACAGAGAGATGAACCTGGAGAAGAGTCCCCTAAGCAAGCTGGTCCTAGGGCTCTGTTCACAAACACAAACACACCCCACAGAGCCACAGGACAACAGCACAATTAGACCCAACCAAATCATGAGAAAACAAAAAGATAATTACTTGACACATTGGAAAGAATTAACAAAAAAACAGAGCAAACTAGAATGCTATTTGGCCCTAAACAGAGAGTACACAGTGGCAGAATACCTGACCACTGTGACTGACCCAAACTTAAGGAAAGCTTTGACTATGTACAGACTCAGTGAGCATAGCCTTGCTATTGAGAAAGGCCGCCGTAGGCAGACATGGCTCTCAAGAGAAGACAGGCTATGTGCTCACTGCCCACAAAATGAGGTGGAAACTGAGCTGCACTTCCTAACCTCCTGCCCAATGTATGACCATATTAGAGAGACATATTTCCCTCAGATTACACAGATCCACAAAGAATTTGAAAACAAATCCAATTTTGATAAACTCCCATATCTACTGGGTGAAATTCCACAGTGTGCCATCACAGCAGCAAGATTTGTGACCTGTTGCCACAAGAAAAGGGCAACCAGTGAAGAACAAACACCATTGTAAATACAACCCATATTTATGCTTATTTATTTTAACTTGTGTGCTTTAACCATTTGTACATTGTTACAACACTGTATATATATAATATGACATTTGTAATGTCTTTCTTGTTTTGAAACTTCTGTATGTGTAATGTTTACTGTTAATTTGTATTGTTTATTTCACTTTTGTGTATTATCTACCTCACTTGCTTTGGCAATGTTAACACATGTTTCCCATGCCAATAAAGCCCCTTGAATTGAATTGAATTGAATTGAATTGAATTGAATTGAATTGAATTGAATTGAATTGAATTGAGAGACTGTTAATTTGTATTGTTTGTTTCACTTTTGTGTATTGCTACCTCACTTGCTTTGGCAACGTTAACACATGTTTCCCATGCCAATAAAGCCCCTTGAATTGAATTGAATTGAATTGAGAGAGAGAGAGAGAGAGAGAGAGAGAGAGAGAGAGAGAGAGAGAGAGAGAGAGAGAGAGAGAGAGAGAGAGAGAGAGAGAGAGAGAGAGAGAGAGAGAGAGAGAGAGAGAGAGAGAGAGAGAGAGAGAGAGAGAGAGAGAGAGAGAGGAGAGAGAGAGAGAGAGAGAGAGAGAGAGAGAGAGAGAGAGAGAGAGAGAGAGAGAGAGAGAGAGAGAGAGAGAAAATGCAGTGGAACTAGAAGCTCAGAATGAGACGGTCATCGCTCTGACTGGAATATTTGTTCATGTCATCTTGATCGAGGACAGATTATCTTTGGGGCTGTTTGAGGCGCTGTCCTGCAGTCAAAGACCAAAAGCCTCATGGGTAGAATGTTATTCATATTTTTCATAATTTCATAGACGTTATATCAGAAAATCAGGTGTTTCTATGTCAAACAGTTTAGTTATATTTCAGTCTTCTGTGATGTATAAACTACATTGCTGCCTGCCATACGATGAGGGACCGTGTCTGACAGACCAATCAACCTGCACATGGCCTCTATAATTCTTGTTATTGTTGAATGTTATTTTGACCCTTGGTTATTGTTGTTTACTGTTGTCCCGTGTGACAATATTGATTATTATTATCTTAATATTGTAAATATCCAAAGTAAGCTTTGACAATATGTACTTTGTTACGTCATGTCTATAAAGCAAATTTAGATTTAATTTAATTTTATAAAGTGTAATATTGGGATGCAAACGGACACGGTACAGGCGTCTTCGTTTTGTCACGTCCTGACCGTAGATTGCTTTGTATGTTTCTATTTTTAGTTTGGTTTAGTTTAGTTTAGTTTGATGTGGGTGGATATTCTACGTTTGTAGGTCTAGGTTTTCTGTTTCTGTGTGTTTGGCCTGGTGTGGTTCCCAATCAGAGGCAGCTGTCTATCGTTGTCTCTGATTGGGAGCCATATTTAGTTAGCTTGTTTTCCCACTCTTGTTTGTGGGTGGTTGTTTCCTGTTTCCTGTTTAGTTTCACCTTTCAGGACTGTTCGTTTGTCGTTTTTGTTGTTTGTTTGTCAAGTGTTTTTGAATTTTATTTAAAAATATGACCACTTACCACGCTGCACCTTGGTCCTCCTCTCCTTCAGCCCGCGACGATCGTTACACTTTTGTTAAATCCATAACCGTGTGTGTGTGTGGTGGATACTTTTGTTTCAAAGTAGATTTGTTTTCAGACGACCAAGAATCTCTCTGTCACCCTGATTCAGCCCCCTGCACTTAAAGGTTAACTATCTTAGGCCGGGATTCAATACCAGGGTGCACTATAGTGCGGTGCACTATAACAGACTTTTGAAGGTCATTTACGCTTGAATCGACATGCGCAGTGTTGACCATGTGTGTGATCTCCCTGCGAACATCTGGGAAAAGGTCTTTCAAAGACACATTAAACGCTCCCGGAGTGGCGCAGCGGTCTAAGGCACTGCATCTCAGTGCTAAAGGTGTCACTACAGATCCTGGTTCGAAATCCAGGCTGTATCACAACCGGCCGCGATTGGGAGTCACGTAGGGCGGAGCACAATTGGCCCCAGCGTCGGTCCGGGTTCGACCGGTGTAGGCCGTCATTGTAAATAAGAATTTGTTCTTAACTGACTTGCCCTAGTTAAATAAAGGTTACATAATTATTATTTATTTTTGAAGTATCACTTTCTCAGTATCCCGTCTCTATCCAACAGACTGACACTAGCCAAGAAGTAGAGTAGGTGCTCAAGAGGGCTACAGAGGACGAAGGTAGGAGATCATATGGAAAGTATTCCAACTCAAATGTTATTCTGAAGTGAAATAGAGTCGATGGGCTGCAGATGACCTGGAGAAATGTAGCCTGCTGTTCCTGCTCAAATAATGTTCTATGGCTGATTGGAGTGAGGAATCGGAATGTTTGTTAATTCTCTCTTTCTCTGTCTCTCCCCCTCTCTCGTTCTCTCTCCCCCTTCTCTCTCTCTCTCCCCCCCTCTCTCTTTTTGTCTCTCCCCTTCTGTCTGTCTCTCTCTCTGTCTCTCTCTCTCTCCCCTCCCCCCTCTCTCTCTCCCCTCTCCCCCGCTCTGTCTCTCTCTCTTTCTCTGTCTCTCTCCCCCTCTCTCTTTTTGTCTCTCCCCTTCTGTCTGTCTCTCCCTCTCTCTCTCCCCTCTCTCTCGCTCTGTCTCCCCCTCTCTCTCTCCCCTCTCCCCCGCTCTGTCTCTCTCTCTTCTCTCTCTCTCTTTTCTCTGTCTCTCTCCCCCTCTCTCTTTTTGTCTCTCCCCTTCTGTCTCTCTCTCGCTCTGTCTCTCTCTCTCTCTCTCTCAATCGCTCTCTGTCTCTCCCCTCTCCCCCTCTCTCCCCCGCTCTCTCTCTCTCTGTCTCTCCCCTCTCCCCCTCTCTCTCGCTCTCTCTCCCTCTCTATCGCTCTCTGTCTCTCCCCCTCTCTTTCTCTCTCTCTGTGTCTCTGTCTCTTTCTCTCTTCCCTCAGGAGTGTAAAGTGTCTTCCAGCTCCTCATCAGTCCAGAAGAATTTCTCTCGTCCGGCCTGTCCAGCCAACCGCCGCCCTCCGTCACGCTGGGCTAGTTGCTCCACCTCTTCCTCCTCCTCCTCTTCCTCCACCCCTATCAACCAGCCTTCATCCGGCTCCGCCCACAAACACACCTCATTCTCCTACTCAGCCTATCACACGGAGACAGTCATCATCTGACCCCCAGCTGACCCTGTGTCTAAACCAATAAGATGCCTTTCGTTACTTTACGTACTCTTTTCTCAATTCATCCTTCGTTGATTCCTTCACATCGAAGGCCCGAGTCCGGGTGGGGTGGGGGTGACCTTAGACCTTCTCCTCCAATATGGCTGTGAAGAAGGTGACGATGAACTGAGATAGAACCTGGCTCAAACCTGCCTCTTCCTCCATCACCTCTGTACCAACAACCAAGACTGTTATTACTACGACCAACCAGACGATCAGGAGCTTTAGCTTGTGGACCAATGGAGAGTTAGTTCACCGATCATCTTTAGAATGTAATCTCATCGACCATGTGGGAGGAGACGTTTCATCTGTTCTACTAGAGGAACTCCAGGATCCCCAATGCTGACTGTACCTCTGTGGCTTAGGCTGCATCCCCAATGCTGACTGGTACCTCTGTGGCTTAGGCTGCATCCCCAATGCTGACTGTACCTCTGTGGCTTAGGCTGCATCCCCAATGCTGACTGTACCTCTGTGGCTTAGGCTGCATCCCCAATGCTGACTGTACCTCTGTGGCTTAGGCTGCATCCCCAATGCTGACTGTACCTCTGTGGCTTAGGCTGCATCCCCAATGCTGACTGTACCTCTGTGGCTTAGGCTGCATCCCCAATGCTGACTGGTACCTCTGTGGCTTAGGCTGCATCCCCAATGCTGACTGTACCTCTGTGGCTTAGGCTGCATCCCCAATGCTGACTGGTACCTCTGTGGCTTAGGCTTGCCTCCTAAATGGCACCCTATTCCCTATATAGTGCGCACTACTTTAGACCAGCACCCATAGTGCCATAGGGTGCTTTCGGGTCAAAAGTAGTGCACTAAATAGGGAATAGAGTGCCATTTAGGAGGCAAATATATTCAACGCCATTCACTTTACGTACTCTTTAACTTTACATGTTGCATAATAATTACAGTATTACAGAATAAATGTTTGTTATTTTTTACTTTATAATATCAGATGGATTACATTAAAACAGTCCTGTTTCTTCATATTTACCAAAAGGTGTCTACAACTTCTCTTAAAGAAAAAAAAGGACTGACGAGTTTCGATGCTTTTTATTTTGATTGGACATCGCTGGCTGTTGTCGGGCAAGATAGCTGACTAGCTCCTTGTGTGTTTGTTGGGGGGGAGGGGCCATGCTTAAAGGGGCAATCTGCAGTTCAAACAAAAACATTTTACTAATAGCAGAATTACCCTTTTTATTTGATTGGACATCGCTGGCTGTTGTTGGGCAAGATAGCTGACTAGCTCCTTGTGTGTTTGTTGGGGGGGGAGGGGCCATGCTTAAAGGGGCAATCTGCAGTTCAAACAAAAACACTTTACTAATAGCAGAATGACCCTTTTTTTTTTGTAAGTATTTGTTTTTGTTTTGTTTTAACATGATGAAATGGACAACGAGCCCTTTTCTACTGGTGGTCACTGTAACCGATGGTTACCTACCCGGTCCCTATTGAGTAATACTACAGTCTGTTGAATCAACGAGGTGGTGACCTCATCACACATGACTATATCATGAACGTGATGCCTTTGCTGTTCTTAATTTGTGTAATAAATGTAGCTACATATTTACCGTCTACTTCTTTAATATGTCTGGATTACAATTTATAGTATAATAATAATGTGTATTCTTCTCATATTCAAAATCCCGTTTTTTAAACGTTTTTGGGGGATTTATGCGTGTTTTGTATTGTCAGGTATTAGGCTACTGAGCTGTTAGAGCTGGGAACATAAGCACTTCACTACACCCACCATAACATCTGATAAATATGTTGTGTATTAGACTACTGAGCTGCTAGAGCTGGGAACATAAGCACTTCACTACACCCACCATAACATCTGATAAATATGTTTTGTATTAGGCTACTGAGCTGCTAGAGCTGGGAACATAAGCACTTCACTACACCCACCATAACATCTGATAAATATGTTTTGTATTAGGCTACTGAGCTGTTAGAGCTGGGAACATAAGCACTTCACTACACCCACCATAACATCTGATAAATATGTGACCAATAACATTTGATTTGATCCACTTTGACACCCACCCAACCATCTGCTTCCTTCCTGTTTGAGCGATTACCGCGGCGATGACAACTATCCCTCAGTTGACTGGGCTGATCCATCATTCTGAAGGGGAGGGGGGTGGTTGATTTCATGGATCAGCCCAGGGACTCAGGAGTTGACTGGGCTGATCCATCATTCTGAAGGGGAGGGGGGGGGGGGGTGGTTGATTTCATCCGTCTTCTCCAGGGACTCAGGAGTTGACTGGGCTGATCCATCATTCTGAAGGGGGGGGGGGGGGGGGGTGGTTGATTTCATCCGTCTTCTCCATGGACTCAGGAGTTGACTGGGCTGATCCATCATTCTGAAGGGGGGGGTTGATTTCATCCGTCTTCTCCAGGAACTCAGGAGTTGACTGGGCTGATCCATCATTCTGAAGGGGGGGTTTGATTTCATCCCGTCTTCTCCAGGAACTCAGGAGTTGACTGGGCTGATCCATCATTCTGAAGGGGGAGGGGGGTTTGATTTCATCCGTCTTCTCCAGGGACTCAGGAGTTGACTGGGCTGATCCATCATTCTGAAGGGGAGGGGGGGTTTGATTTCATCCGTCTTCTCCAGGAACTCAGGAGTTGACTGGGCTGATCCATCATTCTAAAGGGGGGAGGGGGGTTTGATTTCATCCGTCTTCTCCAGGGACTCAGGAGTTGACTGGGCTGATCCATCATTCTGAAGGGGGGGGGTTTGATTTCATCCGTCTTCTCCAGGGACTCAGGAGTTGACTGGGCTGATCCATCATTCTGAAGGGGGGGGTTTGATTTCATCTGTCTTCTCCAGGGACTCAGGAGTTGACTGGGCTGATTTACGTCCCAAATAGCACCTTAGTCCCTATGAAGTGCACTACTTTGGAACAAGACTTTTGGATTCCAGGGCCCTGGTCAAAAGTAGTGCACTATATAGGAAGTAGGGAGCCGTTTGGGAGGCAGCACTAGATTCCCTATTCCCTCCCCCCTCCTCCTCCAACCAGTTTATCAGCCTGTCACATTATAATACATCTCCCAGGAAGTTTTAGTATCCACGGCAGCAAGCCCGGTCGGCTGTCGGGCCAGACCCGGCTCCCTGGGGGGGGGGGACACCAGACCTGGGTTCAAATACTACTTAAAATATTTCAAATACTTTTTAAGTGTTTTCTCTAGCCTTCCTAGAGTGCCTGCTGTGTGGGGTTTATCGTTTTGGGACCTTTCCCCATCGGTCCGTTAAGCCAGGCAAGATTAATGAAATGAATTCAAATAGTATTTGAACCCAGGTGGTGGACTGACACCTGAGCCCTGGCTGTCTAAACCTGGCACCCTGCGCTGATAGAAATAGCATGCGTTTAACCACGATGTCTTGGCGCCTGAAATCCTACCCCTCCACTGGGTCTGGTGATAGAAGCCCTGACCTCTCCTTCCCTGGTTCCTGTTTCTGGGTCTGGTGATAGAAGCCCTGACCTCTCCTTCCCTGGTTCCTGTTTCTGGGTCTGGTGATAGAAGCTCTGACCTCTCCTTCCCTGGTTCCTGTTTCTGGGTCAGGTGATAGAAGCCCTGACCTCTCCTTCCCTGGTTCCTGTTTCTGGGTCTGGTGATAGAAGCCCTGACCTCTCCTTCCCTGGTTCCTGTTTCTGGGTCTGGTGATAGAAGCCCTGACCTCTCCTTCCCTGGTTCCTGTTTCTGGGTCTGGTGATAGAATCCCTGACCTCTCCTTCCCTGGTTCCTGTTTCTGGGTCTGGTGATAGAAGCCCTGACCTCTCCTTCCCTGGTTCCTGTTTCTGGGTCTGGTGATAGAAGCCCTGACCTATCCTTCCCTGGTTCCTGTTTCTGGGTCTGGTGATAGAAGCCCTGACCTCTCCTTCCCTGGTTCCTGTTTCTGGGTCAGGTGATAGAAGCCCTGGCCTCTACTTCCCTGGTTCCTGTTTCTGGGTCTGGTGATAGAAGCCCTGACCTCTCCTTCCCTGGTTCCTGTTTCTGGGTCTGGTGATAGAAGCCCTGACCTCTCCTTCCCTGGTTCCTGTTTCTGGGTCTGGTGATAGAAGCCCTGACCTCTCCTTCCCTGGGTTCCTGTTTCTGGGTCAGGTGATAGAAGCCCTGACCTCTCCTTCCCTGGTTCCTGTTTCTGGGTCTGGTGATAGAAGCCCGGACCTCTCCTTCCCTGGGTTCCTGTTTCTGGGTCAGGTGATAGAAGCCCTGACCTCTCCTTCCCTGGTTCCTGTTTCTGGGTCTGGTGATAGAAGCCCTGACCTCTCCTTCCCTGGTTCCTGTTTCTGGGTCTGGTGATAGAAGCCCTGATCTCTCCTTCCCTGGTTCCTGTTTCTGGGTCTGGTGATAGAAGCCCTGACCTCTCCTTCCCTGGTTCCTGTTTCTGGGTCTGGTGATAGAAGCCCTGACCTCTCCTTCCCTGGTTCCTGTTTCTGGGTCTGGTGATAGAAGCCCTGACCTCTCCTTCCCTGGTTCCTGTTTCTGGGTCTGGTGATAGAAGCCCAGCCCTGAGCTCCACCAGGCAGACAGACATGGACCCAGAGGAGAGCTCCACCAGGCAGACAGACATGGACCCAGGGGAGAGCTCCACCAGGCAGACAGACATGGACCCAGGGGAGAGCTCCACCAGGCAGACAGACATGGACCCAGGGGAGAGCTCCACCAGGCAGACAGACATGGACCCAGAGGAGAGCTCCACCAGGCAGACAGACATGGACCCAGGGGAGAGCTACACCAGGCAGACAGACATGGACCCAGGGGAGAGCTCCACCAGGCAGACAGACATGGACCCAGGGGAGAGCTCCACCAGGCAGACAGACATGGACCCAGGGGAGAGCTCCACCAGGCAGACAGACATGGACCCAGAGGAGAGCTCCACCAGGCAGACAGACATGGACCCAGGGGAGAGCTCCACCAGGCAGACAGACATGGGCTGTCTATCATCATTCTGCATAGTGACAGTCACAGATAGATAGACATGGTAGAGAAATGGTAGGGCAGGTACACTTAGCTCCATACACTACCAGTCAGACAACAGTCAGTCTCCTGAAAACACAGAGCGGACACACACACACACACACACACACACACACACACACACACACACACACACACACACACACACACACACACACACACACACACACACACACACACACACACACACACACACACACACACACACACACACACACAGACACACACCTTGTACTGTAGCAGCTGTGATAGCATCTTTATGTTGTTTAGTCCACTCCCTTCCTCTCAAACAGCTGTTCTCTGTGTGTGTGTGTCCCACCGCCCTCCGACCCCTGACATCCGAACCCTGACCTCCGACCCCTCAGGGCTGTGGCATCTGCCAACCAGCCATCCATCCTGCCCTGAAATAGACATTCTACTGAACAGACACTTAGACATTCCAACTCAACTGCAGGAGTGTGTGTGTGTGTGTGTGTGTGTGTGTGTGTGTGTGTGTGTGTGTGTGTGTGTGTGTGTGTGTGTGTGTGTGTGTGTGTGTGTGTGTGTGTGTGTGTGTGTGTGTGTGTGTGTGTGTGTGTGTGTGTGTGTGTGTGTGTTTCCTGGTTCTTATCTCAGGAAGGTTTTAGCACCATGCTGACTCCAGCACGTTCCCAGACTTCCTGTGTTGCTGCAGACAGCTGAGTATCAACCTGGTGATGCGTCACTTAGTGGTCTGTCCTCTTCCTTCCTTCCTTCCCTCCCTCCCTCACTCTCTGTTTCTCTCTCTCAGCCTCTCAGAGCCACACGCTACTCCCTCCTCCCTCTCTCTCTGTGTTTCTCTCAGCCTCTCAGAGCCACGCTCTCCCTCTCTCCCTCTCTCTCTCTCCCTCCCTCTCTCTCTCTCTGTTTCTCTCTCTCAGCCTCTCAGAGCCACGCGCTCCTCTCTCCATTAGCCTGACTGTAATTTCAGACGGGCTCCATTATCTAACGTAAACTGCATGGTAACATCCTCTTCAGATGATCAAGCGGAACTAAATTGCCACTGCCTGCCTGAGGAGACCACAAGGCTGTCCTGTCACTCAGTGTCCAGGTGGTTGTTGACCCTGGTGACTTCCTGTACCATACAGCAGGAGATAGAGCAGAGACCCAGCGTCTGGAATGACTGGGATAGAGCAGAGTCCCAGAGTCTGGAATGACTGGGATAGGGCAGAGTCTCAGAGTCTGGAATGACTGGGATAGGGCAGAGTCCCAGAGTCTAGAATGACTGGGATAGGGCAGAGTCCCAGAGTCTGGAATGACTGGGATAGGGCAGAGTCTCAGAGTCTGGAATGACTGGGATAGGGCAGAGTCCCAGAGTCTGGAATGACTGGGATAGGGCAGAGTCCCAGAGTCTGGAATGACTGGGATAGAGCAGAGTCCCAGAGTCTGGAATGACTGGGATAGGGCAGAGTCTCAGAGTCTGGAATGACTGGGATAGGGCAGAGTCCCAGAGTCTGGAATGACTGGGATAGGGCAGAGTCCCAGAGTCTGGAATGACTGGGATAGAGCAGAGTCCCAGAGTCTGGAATGACTGGGATAGGGCAGAGTCTCAGAGTCTGGAATGACTGGGATAGGGCAGAGTCTCAGAGTCTGGAATGACTGGGATAGGGCAGAGTCTCAGAGTCTGGAATTACTGGGGTAGAGCAGAGTCTGGAATGACTGGGATAGGGCAGAGTCCCAGAGTCTGGAATGACTGGGGTAGGGCAGAGTCCCAGAGTCTGGAATGACTGGGGTAGGGCAGAGTCCCAGAGTCTGGAATGACTGGGGTAGGGCAGAGTCTGGAATGACTGAGATAGCGCAGAGTCCCAGAGTCTGGAATGACTGGGGTAGGGCAGAGTCCCAGAGTCTGGAATTATTGAGGTAGGGCAGAGTCCCAGAGTCTGGAATGACTGGGATAGGGCAGAGTCCCAGAGTCTGGAATGACTGGGATAGGGCAGAGTCCCAGAGTCTGGAATGACTGGGATAGCGCAAAGTCCCAGAGTCTGGAATGACTGGGATAGGGCAGAGTCCCAGAGTCTGGAATGACTGGGATAGGGCAGAGTCCCAGAGTCTGGAATGACTGGGATAGGGCAGAGTCCCAGAGTCTGGAATGACTGGGGTAGGGTAGAGTCCCAGAGTCTGGAATGACTGGGATAGGGCAGAGTCCCAGAGTCTGGAATGACTGGGGTAGGGCAGAGTCCCAGAGTCTGGAATGACTGGGATAGGGCAGAGTCTGGAATGACTGGGATAGGGCAGAGTCCCAGAGTCTGGAATGACTGGGGTAGGGCAGAGTCCCAGAGTCTGGAAAGACTGGGATAGGGCAGAGTCTCAGAGTCTGGAATGACTGGGATCGGGCAGAGTCCCAGAGTCTGGAATGACTGGGATAGGGCAGAGTCCCAGAGTCTGGAATGACTGGGATAGGGCAGAGTCCCAGAGTCTGGAATGACTGGGATAGGGCAGAGTCTCAGAGTCTGGAATGACTGGGATAGGGCAGAGTCCCAGAGTCTGGAATGACTGGGATAGGGCAGAGTCTCAGAGTCTGGAATGACTGGGGTAGGGCAGAGTCCCAGAGTCTGGAATGACTGGGATAGGGCAGAGTCCCAGAGTCTGGAATGACTGGGATAGGGCAGAGTCTCAGAGTCTGGAAGAACTGGGACATTTTCAGTTTCAAGGAATTGTGTACAGATCATTGCGACATGGGGCAGTGCATTATCACGCTGAAACATGAGACGATGGCGGCGGATGAATGGCACGACAATGGCCCTCGGGATCTCGTCACGATATATCTGTGCATTCAAATTGCCCTCAATAAAATGCAATTGTCTTCATTGTCCGTAGCTTATGCCTGCCCATACCATAACCCCACCGCCACCATGGGGCACACGTTGACATCAGCTAATTGCTAGCCCACACAACGCAATACACGTCCCAGGGAAGCTCATCTCCAGGCTCGTCGTCCTCACCAGGGTCTTGACCTGACTGCAGTTTGGCGTCGTAACCGACTTCAGTGGGAAAATGCTCACCTTCGATGGCCACTGGCACGCTGGAGAAATGTGCTCTTCATGGATTAATCCCAGTTTCAACTGTACCAGGCAGATGGCAGACGCTGAGATATACTGATATACATATTCACAGGACTGCTATTCACAGGTCTGGTATTCACAGGTCTGGTATTCACGGGACTGGTATTCACAGGTCTGGTATTCACGGGACTGGTATTCACAGGACTGCTATTCACAGGTCTGGTATTTACGGGACTGGTATTTACGGGACTGGTATTCACGGGACTGGTATTCACAGGACTGCTATTCACAGGTCTGGTATTCACGGGTCTGGTATTCACGGGACTGGTATTCACAGGTCTGGTCTGGGATTCACAAGTCTGGTATTCACAGGACTGCTATTCACAGGTCTGGTATTCACGGGTCTGGTATTCACGGGACTGGTATTCACAGGTCTGGTCTGGGATTCACAAGTCTGGTATTCACAGGTCTGGTATTCACTGGTCTGGTATTCATGGGACTGGTATTCACAGGTCTGGACTGGTATTCACAGGTCTGGTATTCACAGGTCTGGTATTCACAGGTCTGGTATTCACGGCATTGGTATTCACAGGCATGGTATTCACAGGACTGGTATTCACAGGTCTGGTATTCACAGGTCTGGTATTCACAGGACTGGTATTCATGGGACTGATATTCACAGGTCTGGTCTGGTATTCACAGGTCTGGTATTCACGGCATTGGTATTAACAGGTCTGGTATTCACAGGTTTGGTATTCACTGCATTGGTATTCACAGGACTGGTATTCACAGGACTGGTATTCACGGCATTGGTATTCACAGGACTGGTCTGGTATTCATTGCATTGGTATTCACAGGTCTGGTATTCACAGGTCTGGTATTCACGGCATTGGTATTCACAGGTCTGGTATTCACAGGACTGGTATTCATTGCACTGGTATTCACAGGTCTGGTATTCACAGGTCTGGTATTCACTCTCAATGGCGCATCTGTAGAAGGTTGTGAGGGTCTTAGGGACCAAGACAAATTTCTTCAGCCTCTTGAGGTTGAAGAGGCGCTGTTGTGACTTCTTCACCACAGTGTCTGTGTGGGTGAACCATTTCAGGTTGTCTGTGATGTGGACGGGGGCGTGCTCTCTCTGCTGCATCCTGTATTCCACGATCAGATCCTTCGTTGTGTTGACGTTGAGGGAGAGGTTATTTTTCCTGGCACCACTCCGCCAGGGCCTTCACCTCCTCCCTGTAGGCTGTCTCGTCATTGTTGGTAATCAGCCCTACTACTGTTGTGTCATCTACAAACCAGTCATGGGTGAACAGAGAGTACAGGAGTGGGCTGGGCACGCACCCTTGTGGGACCCCCGTGTTGAGGATCAGCGTAGTGGAGGTGTTGTTGCCTACCTTCACCACCTGGGGGCAGCCCGTCTCCCGTCTCCCTCTCTCCCTATCAGTCTATGGAATAACTTGCTGTCTCCATGACGATACTATCCTACCAGTAGAGACAGTCATCCCTTATGTGACCAGACTCATCTAGAACGTGTCTGTATGTTTGTCTTGCTATTCTTACCTTCTTACCGTTACAGGGTTGCTATTGGCTATCAGGTCGTTCAGCTCAGTGGCTCCTTACCGTTACAGGGCTGTTATTGGCTATCAGGTCGTTCAGCTCAGTGGCTCCTTACCGTTACAGGGCTGCTATTGGCTATCAGGTCGTTCAGCTCAGTGGCTCCTTACCGTTACAGGGCTGCTATTGGCTATCAGGTCGTTCAGCTCAGTGGCTCCTTACCGTTACAGGGCTGCTATTGGCTATCAGGTCGTTCAGCTCAGTGGCTCCTTACCGTTACAGGGCTGCTATTGGCTATCAGGTCGTTCAGCTCAGTGGCTCCTTACCGTTACAGGGTTGCTATTGGCTATCAGGTCGTTCAGCTCAGTGGCTCCTTACCGTTACAGGGCTGCTATTGGCTGTCAGGTCGTTCAGCTCAGTGGCTCCTTACCGTTACAGGGCTGCTATTGGCTGTCAGGTCGTTCAGCTCAGTGGCTCCTTACCGTTACAGGGTTGCTATTGCCTATCAGGCCGTTCAGCTCAGTGGCTCCTTACCGTTACAGGGCTGCTATTGGCTGTCAGGTCGTTCAGCTCAGTGGCTCCTTACCGTTACAGGGCTGCTATTGGCTATCAGGTCGTTCAGCTCAGTGGCTCCTTACCGTTACAGGGCTGCTATTGGCTATCACCTTAGTTAGACACAGTGTAAACATCACCTGAGTTAGACACAGTGTAAACATCACCTGAGTTAGACACAGTGTAAACATCACCTGAGTTAGACACAGTGTAAACATCACCTGAGTTAGACACAGTGTAAACATCACCTGAGTTAGACACAGTGTAAACATCACCTGAGTTAGACACAGTGTAAACATCACCTGAGTTAGATACAGTGTAAACATCACCTGAGTTAGACACAGTGTAAACATCACCTGAGTTAGACACAGTATAAACATCACCTGAGTTAGACACAGTGTAAACATCACCTGAGTTAGACACAGTGTAAACATCACCTGAGTTAGACACAGTGTAAACATCACCTGAGTTAGACACAGTGTAAACATCACCTGAGTTAGACACAGTGTAAACATCACCTGAGTTAGACACAGTGTAAACATCACCTGAGTTAGACACAGTATAAACATCACCTGAGTTAGACACAGTGTAAACATCACCTGAGTTAGATACATTTAACTACCCTGGAGAAGTGACATCACACATTTAACTACCCTGGAGAGGTGACATCACACATTTAACTACCCTGAAGAGTGGACATCAGACATTTAACTACCCCGGAGAGGTGACATCACACATTTAACTACCCTGGAGAGGTGACATCACACATTTAACTACCCTGAAGAGGTGACATCACACATTTAACTACCCCGGAGAGGTGACATCACACATTTAACTACCCTGGAGAGGTGACATCACACATTTAACTACCCTGGAGAGGTGACATCACACATTAGTATGTCCTATTTAATACACTACCTTTGACCAGGGCCCATTGGGACCCAGTATGTCCTATTTAATACACTACCTTTGACCAGGGCCCATTGAGACCCAGTATGTCCTATTTAATACACTACCTTTGACCAGGGCCCATTGGGACCCAGTATGTCCTATTTAATACAATACCTTTGACCAGGGCCCATTGAGACCCAGTATGTCCTATTTAATACACTCCCTTTGACCAGGGCCCATTGGTACACAGTATGTCCTATTTAATACACTACCTTTGACCAGGGCCCATTGAGACCCAGTATGTCCTATTTAATACACTACCTTTGACCAGGACCCATTGGGACCCAGTATGTCCTATTTAATACACTACCTTTGACCAGGGCCCATTGAGACCCAGTATGTCCTATTTAATACACTCCCTTTGACCAGGGCCCATTGGTACACAGTATGTCCTATTTAATACACTACCTTTGACCAGGACCCATTGGGACCCAGTATGTCCTATTTAATACACTACCTTTGACCAGGGCCCATTGGGACCCGGTATGCCAGAGTCATGAAACATCCAACAGGGCATTCACCAGATATATATGGCCGACCCTCCATCTTCGGATGGGGCCACAGTGTCTCCTGACCGCTCCTGTCTCAGCCTCCAGTATTTATGCTGCAGTAGTTTATGTGTCGGGGGGCTAGGGTCAGTTGGTTATACCTGGAGTACTTCTCCTGTCTTATCCAGTGTCCTGTGTGAATTTAAGTATGCTCTCTCTAATTCTCTCGTTCTCTCTTTCTTTCTCTCTCTCGGAGGACCTGAGCCCTAGGACCATACGTCAGGACTACCGGGCATGATGACTCCTTGCTGTCCCCAGTCCGCCTGGCCTTGCTGCTATTCCAGTTTCAACTGTTCTGCCTGCAGTTATGGAACCGCCACCTGTCCCAGACCTGTTGTTTTTCAACTCTTAATGATCGGCTATGAAAAGCCAACTGAAAATTATTCATGATTATTATTTGACCATGCTTGTCACTTATGAACATTTTTGAACATCTTGGCATAGTTCTGTTATAATCTCCACCCGGCACAGCCAGAAGAGGACTGGCCACCCCTCATAGCCTGGTTCCTCTCTAGGTTTCTTCCTAGGTTTTGGCCTTTCTAGGGAGTTTTTCCTAGCCACCGTGCTTCTACACCTGCATTGCTTGCTGTTTGGGGTTTTAGGCTGGGTTTCTGTACAGCACTTCGAGATATTAGCTGATGTACGAAGGGCTATATAAAATAAACTTGATTGATTGATTGACCCATAGATGAAAGAGCTGTACTGGGGCGGCAGGGTAGCCTAGTGGTTAGAGTGTTGGACTAGTAACCGAAAGGTTGCAAGATCGAATCCCCCGAGCTGACAAGGTACAAATCTGTCGTTCTGCCCCTGAACAAGGCAGTTAACCCACTGTTCCCCGGTAGGCCGTCATTGTAAATAAGAATTTGTTCTTAACTGACTTGCCTAGTTAAATAAAGGTCAAATAAAAAACTTCAGAAGTACTATCAGTATTGTGGGTGATTGTAGAATAAGCCTGACCTTCTCTACGGATCAGTCAGATTGGGTGACCAAATCCTAAATCAATTGAGAGAAGTTGATTTACTCCTAAGCTGAGTTCTGAATCCAACCTCTCTGCATGGGGGGGATGTAACCACCATGCAGTTATGTTATTATAAAAGCCTTCTCTCCTGACTGAATATGGACCTGCTAGCTGAATGTCTTCCTCACACAGAATGCTTTGTTTATATAAAAACACAGGGGGGATTGAATGGAGGCAGGCAGGAAGCAGATCTGTTCATGTGATCTTACACACTTACTGTGTGGAGACGCTAGAGCAGAATTATGGTTTGGTGTGTGTTTTATATCAAACATCCAATCTGGTAAACTAAGGAGACAACCCTTAGATGAATATCAAGTGAACCCACAAAGAAATGAATATCAGGAGCACTGGGAGAGGAAAGGTGGTGATATCAGGAGCACTGGGAGAGGAAAGGTGGAGATATCAGGAGCACTGGGAGAGGAAAGGTGGTGATATCAGGAGCACTGGGAGAGGAAAGGTGGTGATATCAGGAGCACTGGGAGAGGAAAGGTGATGATATCAGGAGCACTGGGAGAGGAAAGGTGATGATATCAGGAGCACTGGGAGAGGAAAGGTGATGATATCAGGAGCACTGGGAGAGGAAAGGTGATGATATCAGGAGCACTGGGAGAGGAAAGGTGATGATATCAGGAGCACTGGGAGAGGAAAGGTGATGATATCAGGAGCACTGGGAGAGGAAAGGTGGTGATATCAGGAGCACTGGGAGAGGAAAGGTGGTGATATCAGGAGCACTGGGAGAGGAAAGGTGATGATATCAGGAGCACTGGGAGAGGAAAGGTGATGATATCAGGAGCACTGGGAGAGGAAAGGTGGTGATATCAGGAGCACTGGGAGAGGAAAGGTGGTGATATCAGGAGCACTGGGAGAGGAAAGGTGGTGATATCAGGAGCACTGGGAGAGGAAAGGTGGTGATATCAGGAGCACTGGGAGAGGAAAGGTGGTGATATCAGGAGCACTGGGAGAGGAAAGGTGGTGATATCAGGAGCACTGGGAGAGGAAAGGTGGTGATATCAGGAGCACTGGGAGAGGAAAGGTGGTGATATCAGGAGCACTGGGAGAGGAAAGGTGATGATATCAGGAGCACTGGGAGAGGAAAGGTGATGATATCAGGAGCACTGGGAGAGGAAAGGTGGTGATATCAGGAGCACTGGGAGAGGAAAGGTGATGATATCAGGAGCACTGGGAGAGGAAAGGTGATGATATCAGGAGCACTGGGAGAGGAAAGGTGATGATATCAGGAGCACTGGGAGAGGAAAGGTGGTGATATCAGGAGCACTGGGAGAGGAAAGGTGGTGATATCAGGAGCACTGGGAGAGGAAAGGTGATGATATCAGGAGCACTGGGAGAGGAAAGGTGATGATATCAGGAGCACTGGGAGAGGAAAGGTGGTGATATCAGGAGCACTGGGAGAGGAAAGGTGGTGATATCAGGAGCACTGGGAGAGGAAAGGTGGTGATATCAGGAGCACTGGGAGAGGAAAGGTGGTGATATCAGGAGCACTGGGAGAGGAAAGGTGGTGATATCAGGAGCACTGGGAGAGGAAAGGTGGTGATATCAGGAGCACTGGGAGAGGAAAGGTGGTGATATCAGGAGCACTGGGAGAGGAAAGGTGGTGATATCAGGAGCACTGGGAGAGGAAAGGTGATGATATCAGGAGCACTGGGAGAGGAAAGGTGATGATATCAGGAGCACTGGGAGAGGAAAGGTGGTGATATCAGGAGCACTGGGAGAGGAAAGGTGATGATATCAGGAGCACTGGGAGAGGAAAGGTGATGATATCAGGAGCACTGGGAGAGGAAAGGTGATGATATCAGGAGCACTGGGAGAGGAAAGGTGATGATATCAGGAGCACTGGGAGAGGAAAGGTGATGATATCAGGAGCACTGGGAGAGGAAAGGTGGTGATATCAGGAGCACTGGGAGAGGAAAGGTGATGATATCAGGAGCACTGGGAGAGGAAAGGTGGTGATATCAGGAGCACTGGGAGAGGAAAGGTGATGATATCAGGAGCACTGGGAGAGGAAAGGTGGTGATATCAGGAGCACTGGGAGAGGAAAGGTGATGATATCAGGAGCACTGGGAGAGGAAAGGTGGTGATATCAGGAGCACTGGGAGAGGAAAGGTGGTGATATCAGGAGCACTGGGAGAGGAAAGGTGATGATATCAGGAGCACTGGGAGAGGAAAGGTGGTGATATCAGGAGCACTGGGAGAGGAAAGGTGGTGATATCAGGAGCACTGGGAGAGGAAAGGTGATGATATCAGGAGCACTGGGAGAGGAAAGGTGGTGATATCAGGAGCACTGGGAGAGGAAAGGTGGTGATATCAGGAGCACTGGGAGAGGAAAGGTGGTGATATCAGGAGCACTGGGAGAGGAAAGGTGGTGATATCAGGAGCACTGGGAGAGGAAAGGTGATGATATCAGGAGCACTGGGAGAGGAAAGGTGGTGATATCAGGACTGGGAGAGGAAACGTGGTGATATCAGGAGCACTGGGAGAGGAAAGGTGATGATATCAGGAGCACTGGGAGAGGAAATGTGATGATATCAGGAGCACTGGGAGAGGAAAGGTGGTGATATCAGGAGCACTTAAAAAAAAAAATGATTCTGTTTTTTAAAATATTATTTTTTTGTCCCCGTCCCCGCAGGAGGCGTTTTGCCTTTTGGTAGGCCGTCATTGTAAATAAAATGTTGTTCTTAACTGTCTAGTTAAATAAAGGTTAAATAAAAATAAATAAATGTCGAGAGGACAGGCAGTGAACTGATAGCACGGCATGCTTGAATCATATTTGAACGACCTATATAATTACTAGCCAGTACGGTGAACCTAAAAATGAGTGTATACCACCATTCTCTTTGGTAATACTACATAGAATCAATCTTTCTGAAAGATGGGAGTGTTAGCTTGCCCTCGTGTGGCGGTTACAGTGAAGTACAGCTGGCCAAGTTCCTTGTCCAATGGTTCATGTTTCCGGGGGGGGAAGTTTCAATGTAACACCACAACATTGAGCTTTCAGACAGCACAGGTTTGTGAATGATTTTAAGATGTAGCTTCTTATGTTATATCACCTAATTATCAGCTTGTTAGGGACGTTTTTCCACAGTACTTTTGGGGATGTTAAAGTCTAGGCTTTTAGAAATCCACATTTTTATAAAGGGGATATAACTGTGAAGGACATGGCTAGTCAGCTAGCTCTTGCTCATCGCATGAAGGCAACAACAATAAGATGCCTCTGCATGGGTCAGATGCGCATGTGTAGATCTCTTAGTTGGGACCGGACGCATGCGCTTGGACCAGAACTAGTGTCTATCTGCCTTAGTTAGCACAGACAGAGGACTATTATGGACTGGTAGCTGCACACATACGACCTAGCAACCAACTCTGGCCAACTGTTTTACAGTTCAATAACAGTGCTGATACCTCTCTGTTTCCCTCCCTCTGTTTCCTTCCCTCTGTTCCTCTCTCTGTTTCCCTCCCTCTGTTACTCTCTCCGTTTCCCTCCCTCTGTTCCTCTCTCTGTTTCCCTCCCTCTGTTCCTCTCTCTGTTCCTCTCTCTGTTTCCCTCCCTCTGTCCCTCTCTCCGTTTCCCTCCCTCTGTTCCTCTCTCTGTTTCCCTCCCTCTGTTCCTCTCTCTGTTTCCCTCCCTCTGTTCCTCTCTCTGTTTCCCTCCCTCTGTTCCTCTCTCTGTTTCCTTCCCTCTGTTCCTCTCTCCGTTTCCCTCCCTCTGTTCCTCTCTCTGTTTCCCTCCCTCTGTTCCTCTCTCCGTTTCCCTCCTTCTGTTCCTCTCTCTGTTTCCCTCCCTCTGTTCCTCTCTCCGTTTCCCTCCCTCTGTTCCTCTCTCTGTTTCCCTCCCTCTGTTCCTCTCTCCGTTTCCCTCCCTCTGTTCCTCTCTCTGTTTCCCTCCCTCTGTTCCTCTCTCTGTTTCCCTCCCTCTGTTCCTCTCTCTGTTTCCCTCCCTCTGTTCCTCTCTCCGTTTCCCTCCCTCTGTTCCTCTCTCTGTTTCCCTCCCTCTGTTCCTCTCTCCGTTTCCCTCCTTCTGTTCCTCTCTCTGTTCCTCTCTCCGTTTCCCTCCCTCTGTTCCTCTCTCTGTTTCCCTCCCTCTGTTCCTCTCCCCGTTTCCCTCCCTCTGTTCCTCTCTCCGTTTCCCTCCCTCTGTTCCTCTCTCTGTTTCCCTCCCTCTGTTCCTCTCTCTGTTTCCCTCCCTCTGTTCCTCTCTGTTTCCCTCCCTTGCTCTTCCTCTCTCTGTTCCTCTTTCTGTTTCCCGCCATTGCTCTTCCTCTTTCTGTTTCCCTCCCTCTGTTCCACTCTCTGTTTCCCTCCCTCTGTTCCTCTCTCTGTTTCCCTCCCTCTGTTCCTCTCTCTCTCTCCTCTCTTTCCCTTCCTCAGTCCCTCTCTCCTATCTGTTTCTCTCCCTCCATCCTTCTCTCCTACCTTTCCCTGGTAGCAGCAGCATGGTTCTGTCTGCAGCCAGTCAGCACCTCCTCAGGGTCAGTCGGCCTGGTGCCTGGGGGCAGCACCTCCTCAAGGTCAGTCGGCCTGGTGCCTGGGGGCAGCACCTCCTCAGGAGGATTGGATCTGTTTACACCACTGCCAAGGGGTTCCAGGAGAAGGAGATCCGAGAGAAACTCCAAGCTCTCCCTGGGGGATCTATAGACCTTGTCAAACAAGAGTCGGGCATCGCGGTACTGACCGTCAACAACCCTGCTCGCATGAACGCGTTCTCTGGTATGGAAGCGCTGTCCAGTGTTATAGTTTATTCATTGATCTGAGTGTTGCTCTTTGCTAACCTGCAATTCAGACTAAATATCACTCCGATTCTCTTTGGTTTTCTCTTCACCAAACGCAGCGAAATATATTTCAGTTTGTATTCCAACTCTTTGCTTCTCCTGAGAATGACAGTGGGACTAAGGGGGCTGGTGCTCAGTGAACTGGGTTGTGTTGAGTAGGGCACACTGTAGCAAAACGTTTAGCAACAGATGACAAAAAAAATATGTTTATTTGGATCCCCATTAGCTTTTGCAGAAGCAGCAGCTGCTAATTGACGGGGGTCCACAAAAAAAACACAAAACGTGACAAGTAACAAAACACTGATACACTGATGGACAAGGACTAACAATACAACATATACAAACAATACAAACAATACAACAAAACATTTAACAATACAAAATATTTAACAATACAACAAAACATTTAACAATACAACAAAATATTTAACAATACAACATATAGAAACAATACAACATATAGAAACAATACAACATATAGAAACAATACAACATATAGAAACAATACAACAAATAGAAACAATACAACATATAGAAACAATACAACATATAGAAACAATACAAAATATAGAAACAATACAACATATAGAAACAATGCAACATATAGAAACAATACAACGAAACATTTAACAATACAACATATAGAAACAATACAACGAAACAGTGTGTGTGTGTTTGTGTCCCCTCACAGTCTCCGTCGTTCCATGAGATGTTATTTAATCCATTTTTTTAAAAGGTAATTTTTACTGTTCGCTTGAGTAATTGGGAGATGGGAGCTCCATGCGATCATGGCTCTGTATAATACTGTGCATTACCGTGAATTCATTTTGGACTTGGGGACTGTGAAGGGACCCCTGGGTATCTGAGCTGAATGTTATTTGATTATGCAGACTATCTAGAATTCTCATCACAGTAATATTTCTCATGAAAGCTAGAAGAAAACAGTACATCTCTCGTCAATCCTCAACCTCATATTGAACATGTTCAGGTTGTACCTCCCTGTTTCACGCAGGTTCAAAACGTTTTATCCCTACTGAACACTACCCTGTTTTCTCCAGGTTCTATGATGGTGGAGCTGGAAGAGAGGGTGTCCCAGCTAGAGGAGTGGACGGAGGGGAAAGGTCTCATCATCCAGGGGGCTGCCGGGACATTCTGCTCTGGGTCAGACCTCAACGCGGTCAGGGCTATATCCAACCCTCAGGTTAGTCCTCAATGTTGTCAGAGATATATCCAACCCTCAGGTCAGTCCTCAATGTTGTCAGAGATATATCCAACCCTCAGGTCAGTCCTCAATGTTGTCAGAGATATATCCAACCCTCAGGTTAGTCCTCAATGTTGTCAGAGATATATCCAACCCTCAGGTCAGTCCTCAATGTTGTCAGAGATATATCCAACCCTCAGGTTAGTCCTCAATGTTGTCAGAGATATATCCAACCCTCAATGTTGTCAGAGATATATCCAACCCTCAGGTCAGTCCTCAATGTTGTCAGAGATATATCCAACCCTCAGGTCAGTCCTCAATGTTGTCAGATATATCCAACCCTCAGGTTAGTCCTCAATGTTGTCAGAGATATATCCAACCCTCAGGTTACTCCTCAGTGTTGTCAGAGATATATCCAACCCTCAGGTCAGTCAATGTTGTCAGAGACATATCCAACCCTCAGGTTAGTCCTCAATGTTGTCAGAGACATATCCAACCCTCAGGTTAGTCCTCAATGTTGTCAGAGATATATCCAACCCTCAGGTTACTCCTCAGTGTTGTCAGAGATATATCCAACCCTCAGGTTAGTCCTCAATGTCCCCAAAACCAGCAGACACTGCCAGGCCGTCCATGGAATGAGTTGGACCTCCTGGTCTAAAACGATGCGTCTTGTCTTTCAGGATGGGAAGCAGATGTGAATGAGTTGGACCTCCTGGTCTAAAACGATGCGTCTTGTCTTTCAGGATGGGAAGCAGATGTGAATGAGTTGGACCTCCTGGTCTAAAACGATGCGTCTTGTCTTTCAGGATGGGAAGCAGATGTGAATGAGTTGGACCTCCTGGTCTAAAACGATACGTCTTGTCTTTCAGGATGGGAAGCAGATGTGAATGAGTTGGACCTCCTGGTCTAAAACGATGCGTCTTGTCTTTCAGGATGGGAAGCAGATGTGAATGAGTTGGGCCTCCTGGTCTAAAACGATGCGTCTTGTCTTTCAGGATGAGAAGCAGATGTGAATGAGTTGGACCTCCTGGTCTAAAACGATGCGTCTTGTCTTTCAGGATGGGAAGCAGATGTGAATGAGTTGGACCTCCTGGTCTAAAACGATGCGTCTTGTCTTTCAGGATGGGAAGCAGATGTGAATGAGTTGGACCTCCTGGTCTAAAACGATGCGTCTTGTCTTTCAGGATGGGAAGCAGATGTGAATGAGTTGGACCTCCTGGTCTAAAACGATGCGTCTTGTCTTTCAGGATGGGAAGCAGATGTGAATGAGTTGGACCTCCTGGTCTAAAACGATACGTCTTGTCTTTCAGGATGGGATGATGATGTGAATGAGTTGGACCTCCTGGTCTAAAACGATGCGTCTTGTCTTTCAGGATGGGATGATGATGTGTATGTTCATGCAGAATGCCCTGACCAGGCTACTGAGGTAGGACACTACCCCTCTGTGGTAGGACACTAACCCTCTGAGGTAGGACACTAACCCTCTGAGGTAGGACACTAACCCTCTGTGGTAGGACACTACCCCTCTGAGGTAGGACACTACCCCTCTGAGGTAGGACACTACCCCTCTGAGGTAGGACACTACCCCTCTGAGGTAGGACACTAACCCTCTGTGGTAGGACACTAACCCTCTGAGGTAGGACACTACCCCTCTGTGGTAGGACACTAACCCTCTGTGGTAGGACACTCTGTGGTAGGACACTAACCCTCTGAGGTAGGACACTAACCCTCTGTGGTAGGACACTAACCCTCTGTGGTAGGACACTAACCCTCTGTGGTAGGACACTACCCCTCTGAGGTAGGACACTACCCCTCTGAGGTAGGACACTACCCCTCTGTGGTAGGACACTACCCCTCTGTGGTAGGACACTACCCCTCCGTGGTAGGACACTACCCCTCCGTGGTAGGACACTACCCCTCTGAGGTAGGACACTACCCCTCTGTGGTAGGACACTACCCCTCCGTGGTAGGACACTAACCCTCTGTGGTAGGACACTAACCCTCTGAGGTAGGACACTACCCCTCTGTGGTAGGACACTAACCCTCTGAGGTAGAACGATCTAGATCAGTGTGTCATACCAGATGCTCTGGGCCACACTAACCCCATGTTTTAGAAAGATCTAGATCAGTGTGTCATACCAGATGCTCTGGGCCACACTAACCCTCTGAGGTAGAACGATCTAGATCATACCAGATGCTCTGGGCCACACTAACCCATGTGTTCTCTGTTGAAGGCTGCCTCTGTTGTCTGTAGCTCTGGTGGAAGGGAGCGCACTGGGAGGAGGAGCTGAGCTCACTACTGCCTGTGACTTCAGGTACAGTAACGTGACTCATTGTCCATAGATGGCACCGTTTGTGTTTATTAAAACTTTAGGCCTACATCTAGATAGTGGAGTAAAGTAGGGTGGGTGCACATAAAAAGGCCTTTTTCAAGGAATTTAAAAAACAAATCCACCAAGTTTCCAATCTCTAAACCAACGTCACGGTCTCTCCCTGCTAGGTTGATGGCGCCAGGCGGTGTGATCCAGTTTGTCCATAAACACATGGGTCTGGTCCCTGGTTGGGGCGGTGCAGCTAGATTGGTACGCATCGTAGGCGGCCAGAACGCCCTGAAGATGCTGGGTGGCGCTTTGAAAGTAGACCCAGAGATGGGGCTTCAGATTGGGCTTGCGGACGGGGTCCTGGAGGGTTCCCTGGATGGGTCTGGAGCCAACGCCCTCCTGGAGGCAGAGCAGTGGTTGGGACGCTACACCACGGGTCCAGCCCCGGTCATCAGAGCCATAAAGAACGTGGTGGTGTCTGGGAGAGAGCTCCCCCTGGAGGTGGCTCTGAGCACTGAGAGGGACGTGTTCGGGACCGTGTGGGGAGGACCGGCTAACCTACAGGCTCTGGCCAGTAAGGCCAAACACAAGTGAATTAACTAGTCTTGCGATTTACATTGTATTCTCGTCCTAATATTCTGGAGAAACCGAGAACGTCTGGAGTGGAAACCGTCCACCAGAAGACTGAACTGGAACACTAGGACGGGATGTAGAGGGTCTGAACTCAACCAGAACACACTGAACTAGTGTATTCATTCTGACAATTCTGTTGCTTAAAAAAAAAGGGTCTCTTAAAACAGAAGCAAACGAATCCTACCTGTATTTGTCCAATAGCAACTCTAGTTTTAGTTGGGAAACGTTTTGGCAGAATGAATACATCCCTGAACTGTGCTCTGGGAGTTTGTCAGTATCCAATGGCAGATGTATATTGCTGTGAGTGACCACTAACAATCAATTATTTTTTGTGAAGGAATTGTTGCCGACTGTTGGTACAATTATATGGACCCCATCTAAAAGTGCTAATGTAATATTCATCAGTGGAGAGTCAGATGAGACACTAGTTGTGACATGTGAAGATGGTATTGTGCCTTTTGGCTTGTGTGGCTCTACTACAGTCCATTAACGCCGGGGTGACTGAACGCCAGGGGCGACCCAACGCTAGGGGCGACCCCCAACGCCGGGGGCGACCCAACGCCGGGGGCGACCCCCAACGCCGGGGGCGACCCCCAACGCCGGGGGCGACCCAACGCCGGGGGCGACCCCCAACGCCGGGGGCGACCCAACGCCGGGGGCGACCCAACGCCGGGGGCGACCCCCAACGCCGGGGGCGACCCAACGCCGGGGGCGACCCCCAACGCCGGGGGTGACCCCCAACGCCGGGGGCGACCCCCAACGCCGGGGGCGACCCCCAACGCCGGGGGCGACCCTCTTCATTACAATGCAAGCTTGATGTAGAAAAAAAACAAGTGCCCGCATTTCTTAAGTCTCTTCCACAATTTCTTCCATTGTACTACAATTACATGGCAATGATTAAACATGACAAAACAACTCAGTCATCTTGAAGTCCATTTATTTAACAAAATACATCTACAGAGAGAGACAGAAGAGAAACAACTAGACTACTTCTCCCCCTGTGGCTGATCAGGCATACTCCTGATGATGTCTGAATCACCTGTGGATGATTAGAAAATAAATGACAAGTTACATTCTATAAAACCAGTCGTGAAAGAATAACAGTTTACACACACGACATGTGACAACGTTGTCATATTTGTCCCCGTTTTAAAAACCCCTCACCTGGGTCAATGATGGCCAGTGTACAGACTCTGAAGTACTTCCCACAGGCCGTGCCAAGCTCTATGTTGTTCCCACTGTAGTGGTGGACCCCAGTCTTAGCCAGCATAGCATAGTACTCTATCTCGGATTTCCTACAGGGAGAAGAGTTCAAATCACTTTTTAGGATGGGTTCACTGCAGTACAATATCGGTTTTGAGCAGGACGGCATAATCTTCCATGGGGGAAAGAGGCTTCCGCGCCAGCCAAGTAGTAGCACACCCGATTCAAATAATAAATGTAAGTAAATTCATTAGGCTCTAATCTATGGATTTCACACAACTGTGAATACAGAGATATGAATCTGTTGGTCACAGACACCTTATCGAAAAAGGTAAGAGTGTGGATCAGAAAACCAGTCAGTATCAGGTGTGACCACCATTTACCTGATGCAGTGTTACATCTCCTTCACATAGAGTTCATCAGGCTGTTGATTTGTGGCCTGTGGAATGTTGTCCCACTCCTCTTCAAAGGCTGTGCGAAGTAGCTGGATATTGGCGGGAACTGGAACACGCTGTCGTACACGTCGATCCAGAGCATCCCAAACATGCTCAATGGGTGACGTGTCTGGAGAGTATGCCGACCATGGAAGAACTGGGACATTTCCAGCCTTCCAGGAATTGTGTACAGATTTCTTTCGACATGTGGCCATTCATCATCATGCTGAAACAATTGGGGCCCTCAGGATCACAGTATCCCTGTGTATTCAGATTGCCATCGTGTGTTGTCGTCCGTAGCTTATGCCTACCCATACTATAACCCCCACCTCCACCATGAGGCACTCTGTTCACAACGTTGAAATCAGCAAACCGCTTGACCACACAACGGGGATTCTGGGAAGAGTACACTTCTAAAGCGTGTCATTGGCCATTGAAGCATTCAGGTAAAGACCCTGGTGAGGACGACGAGCCTGGAGATGAGCTTCCCTGAGACGGTTTGTGTAGAAATTCTTCATTTGTACAAAACCCACAGTTTTAATCAGCTGTCCGGGTGATTGGTCTCAGACGACCCCACGCAGGTGAAGAAGCCTGGGCTGGCGTGGTTACACGTGGTCGGTTGGACGCCCTGGGCTGGCGTGGTTACACGTGGTCGGTTGGACGCCCTGGGCTGGCGTGGTTACACGTGGTCGGTTGGACGCCCTGGGCTGGCGTGGTTACACGTGGTCGGTTGGACGCCCTGGGCTGGCGTGGTTACACGTGGTCGGTTGGACGCCCTGGGCTGGCGTGGTTACACGTGGTCGGTTGGACGCCCTGGGCTGGCGTGGTTACACGTGATCGGTTGGACGCCCTGGGCTGGCGTGGTTACACGTGGTCGGTTGGACGCCCTGGGCTGGCGTGGTTACACGTGGTCGGTTGGACGCCCTGGGCTGGCGTGGTTACACGTGGTCGGTTGGACGCCCTGGGCTGGCGTGGTTACACGTGGTCGGTTGGACGCCCTGGGCTGGCGTGGTTACACGTGGTCGGTTGGACGCCCTGGGCTGGCGTGGTTACACGTGGTCGGTTGGACGCCCTGGGCTGGCGTGGTTACACGTGGTCGGTTGGACGCCCTGGGCTGGCGTGGTTACACGTGGTCGGTTGGACGCCCTGGGCTGGCGTGGTTACACGTGGTCGGTTGGACGCCCTGGGCTGGCGTGGTTACACGTGGTCGGTTGGACGCCCTGGGCTGGCGTGGTTACACGTGGTCGGTTGGACGCCCTGGGCTGGCGTGGTTACACGTGGTCGGTTGGACGCCCTGGGCTGGCGTGGTTACACGTGGTCGGTTGGACGCCCTGGGCTGGCGTGGTTACACGTGGTCGGTTGGACGCCCTGGGCTGGCGTGGTTACACGTGGTCGGTTGGACGCCCTGGGCTGGCGTGGTTACACGTGGTCGGTTGGACGCCCTGGGCTGGCGTGGTTACACGTGGTCGGTTGGACGCCCTGGGCTGGCGTGGTTACACGTGGTCGGTTGGACGCCCTGGGCTGGCGTGGTTACACGTGGTCGGTTGGACGCCCTGGGCTGGCGTGGTTACACGTGGTCGGTTGGACGCCCTGGGCTGGCGTGGTTACACGTGGTCGGTTGGACGCCCTGGGCTGGCGTGGTTACACGTGGTCGGTTGGACGCCCTGGGCTGGCGTGGTTACACGTGGTCGGTTGGACGCCCTGGGCTGGCGTGGTTACACGTGGTCGGTTGGACGCCCTGGGCTGGCGTGGTTACACGTGGTCGGTTGGACGCCCTGGGCTGGCGTGGTTACACGTGGTCGGTTGGACGCCCTGGGCTGGCGTGGTTACACGTGGTCGGTTGGACGCCCTGGGCTGGCGTGGTTACACGTGGTCGGTTGGACGCCCTGGGCTGGCGTGGTTACACGTGGTCGGTTGGACGCCCTGGGCTGGCGTGGTTACACGTGGTCGGTTGGACGCCCTGGGCTGGCGTGGTTACACGTGGTCGGTTGGACGCCCTGGGCTGGCGTGGTTACACGTGGTCGGTTGGACGCCCTGGGCTGGCGTGGTTACACGTGGTCGGTTGGACGCCCTGGGCTGGCGTGGTTACACGTGGTCGGTTGGACGCCCTGGGCTGGCGTGGTTACACGTGGTCGGTTGGACGCCCTGGGCTGGCGTGGTTACACGTGGTCGGTTGGACGCCCTGGGCTGGCGTGGTTACACGTGGTCGGTTGGACGCCCTGGGCTGGCGTGGTTACACGTGGTCGGTTGGACGCCCTGGGCTGGCGTGGTTACACGTGGTCGGTTGGACGCCCTGGGCTGGCGTGGTTACACGTGGTCGGTTGGACGCCCTGGGCTGGCGTGGTTACACGTGGTCGGTTGGACGCCCTGGGCTGGCGTGGTTACACGTGGTCGGTTGGACGCCCTGGGCTGGCGTGGTTACACGTGGTCGGTTGGACGCCCTGGGCTGGCGTGGTTACACGTGGTCGGTTGGACGCCCTGGGCTGGCGTGGTTACACGTGGTCGGTTGGACGCCCTGGGCTGGCGTGGTTACACGTGGTCGGTTGGACGCCCTGGGCTGGCGTGGTTACACGTGGTCGGTTGGACGCCCTGGGCTGGCGTGGTTACACGTGGTCGGTTGGACGCCCTGGGCTGGCGTGGTTACACGTGGTCGGTTGGACGCCCTGGGCTGGCGTGGTTACACGTGGTCGGTTGGACGCCCTGGGCTGGCGTGGTTACACGTGGTCGGTTGGACGCCCTGGGCTGGCGTGGTTACACGTGGTCGGTTGGACGCCCTGGGCTGGCGTGGTTACACGTGGTCGGTTGGACGCCCTGGGCTGGCGTGGTTACACGTGGTCGGTTGGACGCCCTGGGCTGGCGTGGTTACACGTGGTCGGTTGGACGCCCTGGGCTGGCGTGGTTACACGTGGTCGGTTGGACGCCCTGGGCTGGCGTGGTTACACGTGGTCGGTTGGACGCCCTGGGCTGGCGTGGTTACACGTGGTCGGTTGGACGCCCTGGGCTGGCGTGGTTACACGTGGTCGGTTGGACGCCCTGGGCTGGCGTGGTTACACGTGGTCGGTTGGACGCCCTGGGCTGGCGTGGTTACACGTGGTCGGTTGGACGCCCTGGGCTGGCGTGGTTACACGTGGTCGGTTGGACGCCCTGGGCTGGCGTGGTTACACGTGGTCGGTTGGACGCCCTGGGCTGGCGTGGTTACACGTGGTCGGTTGGACGCCCTGGGCTGGCGTGGTTACACGTGGTCGGTTGGACGCCCTGGGCTGGCGTGGTTACACGTGGTCGGTTGGACGCCCTTCTCTACGGCAACAGCTCTGTGGACATTCCTGCAGTCAGCATGCTCCAATCAAAACATCTATGGCATTGTGTTCTGTGACAAAACTGCACATTTTAGAGTGTCCTTTTATTGTCCCCCCAGCACAAGGTGCACCTATACAATGATCATGCTGTTTAATCCGCTTCTTGATATGCCACACCTGTCAGGTGAATATAGATTATCTTAGCAAAGGTCAAATGTTCACAACAGGGTTTTAAAAAATAAATAAAAAGTGAACACAATGTGAAAAAAAGCTTTTTGTTCATATGGACACTATCTGGGAGGTCTCTTATTTCAGTTCACATCATGAGACTAACACTTCACATGTTTATATGTTTTGTTCAGTGTAGTTACCTGAGGGCAGGTGTGTTGTTGGCCAGGATGACCAGCTTGGCTTTGCCCTGACGGATCATCCTCTGAGTCTGCTTGTAGCCCAGTACATATTTACCGCTCTTCATCACCAGCTGAAGCCGAGAGTTGATGGACTCCAGGGACTTTTTCTGGGGAGAGAAACTGATTAGAGACCAACTGTTCGGGGAAGTTGGCCTTCCGACAGTCAGGCTGCTTTTAGCCCAAGACTGCATAAATAGGCTCCCGAGTGGCGCAGCATCTGTGCTAGAGGTGTCACTACAGACCCTGGTTCGATTCCAGGCTGTATCACACAACCTGCCGAGATTGGGAGTCCCATAGGGCTGCGCACAATTGGCCCAACTTCGTTCGGGTTATGCCGTCATTGTAAATAAGAATTTGTTCTTAATTGACGTAGTTAAATAAAGGTTAAATAAATACCCCCCAAAAATGCCAGAACACAAGGCAGTCCATGCATCATGGCATGTCAATATGAAACATACCAGGCGAGGGCCCGGTTTCACAAAAGCATCGTACGACTAAGTTCATCGTTAGATCCTTCGTAGGAGCAATGTTAAAACTCCGATCCGTTTCCCAAAACCAGCACTACTAAAGTTGTACTTAAACGACAGTTATTTATCGACTGCTGCAGAACACTCGTAGAACAGCTAAGTGCGTCGTTACATGCGTTTTTTCCAACCCTACTGCGTCACTTTATACACAGAAGATCTCGCTAAACATAGAATCAAGATGTGTATCTGTCTCTGTGTGACCGCCGATAACTTCACAACGAAGTTGACTACAAATACAAAGTTGCCAATGTCTTTATAATTGTTACAAACAAGGGAAGAAAATATGCGTTAAATGAAAACCGCGATGACTGCATTAAGGTGAATAGCCTGCATACGGTATATGCTACACAGGCCTACATATTTCAATGATATCCAAGTCAATTTAATGTTAATTCGATGGGGTTTCATTTGACTATTTGGTCAAATGTATTTGAATGGAGGAAGTACCCGAGATCAGCGCTGCCTTTATTAAGTTTAAGGATGTGCACAAACATTTCTAGAAATGAACGATTTTTTTCCAATCTCAAACTCACAGTTTTCTTAGTGGCCACCATGTCTGCAGTTTAGATGTTACTAGCCCACCTAAACGAGGGTATCACATGCAAGAATGAGTGATTACAATCTTCTGACGACATCAACCGGAGAGTTTCGCTAAACGCACAGCAATCTACACTATCGGGTAGTTGAATGAAAGAAGGGAGAATTACCTCCCAGACTACAGTGCGTGTGTTTGGCAAAACAAGTCATCGCGATAAGTGGAGTGAGATGTGCAGCAGACTGGCACCAAATTTTGAAAACATCTCAGTCCTAAACACACACAGTTCAATAGGAGGACGAGAAGACGGTCAGTTGTAGTCTGTATACGGTACAACAGGATATACCTCTTTGGAATGTCCGACATTTCTAGCTACATTTTAGCTTAGCCTTTTGGCTAGAAGTAAGTAAACAACACTTCGACACTAACTTTCTGAAACAATAGCTAGGTAAGTAACGTTAACTAGTTTGCTACGTAACGTTAACGTTTGTCTCAGGCTTGTAACGTTATATATGCATTACATTTTAGTATGTATTTCAAGGTGAATTGCTAACATTAGTATATTAATTTTCAGCTAATAATCCAATTGTTTAACAAGCAAAGCTAACTAGTAATAATAAAACAAACCATGCACGCACATTCTGAAATTGCAGCTGCTTTTTAACATTTTTGTTTTCACGCTAGCTTGCTAGCCAGCGGGCTAATGAGTCTCTCCAGGGAGAGAGGGAACCAAACAGTGTACCCAGCCTCAGTCGAGGTTTTTGGCGGTCGCTGTGCAGTTTTGAGCGGGCGAATGGGAGCCATGGAGATATTTAGACGGAACATTTAAAAACCCAAGCGAGGGGATTTAAATGCCGTTTATCAACGGCACACGACAGCATAGCAACTATGGAATTGTTGTCACTATCGTCGACAGTTAGTTTCTGGTTGTTTGTTTCACCCACTTGGAAGGTTAAAGTAACTACTCTCATAACCTGTTAGCTATTTACCACCTTTTAATTATTTTTTTTTAGCTGAAGTCAGCTAGATATATTTGTATTTTCCAAAATTGAGTACAGGTTACATGTTTGTCCAATTGTCTAATTTTAGCTAACTAGCTAGCTACATGAATTAACTTAGAGCTAACGTTAGCAAACTAGCTAACTAGCGTACAACAAAAGTGGCTTAACGCTTTTTGTCTAACGCCATTGTTTTTCAATGTCTTCTCACAGATCATTTTGAAACACCAGACCCGTCACCTGGTGAATATTTGTGTTTCTACATCTTAAAGGGAGTATGGATCACTGTCTCAGACCAGATGTCAATTTCCACAGCCTCAAAGACCTGCAATATGGAGCTTGTCATGACAGTGGATACCTGGACAGTGGTTACAGCTCTAAAATTGAGAGTGGAGATGATTTTAACCTCTCAAAGTGTTTTTCTTCAGATGGTTTTCATGAAACGCCTAAAGAGAACGTTTCACAGAAATGCGAACCTCTGTCACCCAGAAAGAACAGACAAAAAGAGGCCGTCAGAAGTCCACAGAAAGACATTCTGAAGGAGCAGCCTTTACAGAACGGCTGGTGTGAAACTCCTAAAGTATCCAGGAGAGATCCGTTCCCGAGACGACGTCTCCTCATGTCTAAATCTGCCCCAGAGGGTAAAACTGCAGACGATACAGAAACACCATGCACTAAAAGGTCTGACTCGTCAGCGAATGGGAGAACTGAACACGGCTCAAATGGGGTCTTTGACTCACCAGATGCCTTTACTGTTGGCGCTTTGGCTACGAGCACTTTAAAACCAGAAGATGTGCTTCTCTCCGGCAGGAAACTGCGCCTCCTCTTCTCTCTTGTAAAAACCTCAACACTTGAAGATGGTAAATGCAACACGAACAACGTCGCTCTCTTTGAGAGAAAGGCGTCCGATACGTCGCTCTCGGATGCAGACCTGGAAGAGAGCATCGTCCCCTCAGACCTCCTTACCACTGAGATGCTGGAGACCCCACGCTATAGCAGATTAACACCCTCGGTGAAAGATAATTTCCAAACTCCAATCGACAACGACGTAGCAGCTAACCTCTCGGACAGCCCGAGTGTCCTGAGCACCCCTACTCCTAAACACCACTTTGACACCCCGTCCTCCACCCCTACTCATAAACACTATGACCGCTTTGTGTCTGACGACAGCGGCTTCAGCTCCTTGGCTCTGGATAAATCCCAGGACTCCACGGTAGACAATGATGGTTCCTTCCAGGAGCTGCTGCTGTTGTCATCGGGTAGCTCCAGGTGCAAGGAGACCCCCAGCAGGCTGGCTGAGATGAAGAGGAGGTATAGGCTTTTTTTGACTTCCGTTGAACGCCCTAGAACGGTGTTTCTCATCGCCAATCCTTGAGTACCCTCAACAGTATGTACAAATGTGTGCTGTTGGGGGGGTACTCAAGGACCGGAGTTGAGAAACATTTCCTTAGAACGTTTCAGTGTTGTGTGTGTGTATATATATGGTGTTTTGTAGCTAATTATTGTAATATTTAATAATTTAGTTGTACTTGGTGTAATTCAGTTTGTTGCTTGCTTCCGTTTTTGTTGTTGTTGTAAAGTTATTTATGAAGTTTAAAAAAATAAATATGATCAGGTCCAGACTGGAGCGCCAGCGTCGCCTGTCCACTCTCCGAGAGGGCGGTTCCCAGTCTGAGGGGGACCGGGACGTGAGGAACCTGGCAGCCCACAGAACTCATCGCAGAGAGAAGAACCTGATATCCCAGGGACATCTGGAGCGCAGCATCTTCAACGAGGATGACGACAGTGACGTCTTCCCGGATGTGACGCCGCCGAAAACAACCACCGCTAAACTAGAGGACCTGTCCTTCACGCCGGCCCTGCAGATGGTCCAGGCCCTGTCCCAGAGGACATCCAGGATGTTGCTGGAGCACACCAGTCTGGAGGAACTGCTGAGGGTCTCTGAGAAGGAGGCCTTCAGGACCACCATGCCTCTGGCTGGGCTGATCGGCAGGAAGATGGGCCTGGGGAAGATAGACATCTTTACTGAGCTGAAGAAGAAGAATCTCAGACACATCCTGGCTAAGATCCTCAATCAGCTGTCCTCTGAAGATGTCTATAGGTGAGGATGTTATACTCTACCCCCAGAAAGTCTTCATACCCCTTGACTTATTCCACATTTTGTTGTGTTACAGCCTGAATTCAAAATGGATTAAATGTATGTTTTTGTTCTTTCACAATACACCATAATGACAGTGAAAACGTGTTTTTTTTTTTTATAGAAATTGTAGCAAATGTATTGAAAATGTAAATACAGTTCTCATTTACATAGGTATTCACACTCCTCAGAGTCGGTACTTTGTAGAAGCACCTTTGGCGGCGGATACAGCTTTGAGTCTCGTCTTGGGTATGTCTGTCAGCTTTGCATATTTGGATTTTTATTCCTTGTTTCCATCTGGCCATTCTCTCCTATAAAGGCTAGATTGGTGAAGTACTGTAGAGACTGTTGTCCTTCTAGCAGGTTCTCTTCCATCTCAGCCAAGGAACTCTGTAGTTCTGTCAGAGTGGTCATTGAGTTCGTGGTGACTTCTTGTCCGGTTGTTCAGTTTGGTCGGACGGCCAGCTCTAGGCAGGGTCTAGGTTAATCAGTTTGGACGGACGGCCAGCTCTAGACAGAGTCTAGGTAGTTTGGTCGGACGGCCAGCTCTAGACAGAGTCTAGGTTAATCAGTTTGGTCGGACGGCCAGCTCTAGACAGAGTCTAGGTAGTTTGGTCGGACGGCCAGCTCTAGACAGAGTCTAGGTTAATCAGTTTGGTCGGACGGCCAGCTCTAGACAGAGTCTAGGTTAATCAGTTTGGTCGGACGGCCAGCTCTAGACAGAGTCTAGGTTAATCAGTTTGGTCGGACGGCCAGCTCTAGACAGAGTCTAGGTAGTTTGGTCGGACGGCCAGCTCTAGACAGAGTCTAGGTTGCTCGGTTTGGTCGGACGGCCAGCTCTAGACAGAGTCTAGGTTGATCGGTTTGGTCGGACGGCCAGCTCTAGACAGAGTCTAGGTTGATCCGTTTGGTCGGACGGCCAGCTCTAGACAGAGTCTAGGTTGATCCGTTTGGTCGGACGGCCAGCTCTAGACAGAGTCTAGGTTGATCGGTTTGGTCGGACGGCCAGCTCTAGACAGAGTCTAGGTTGATCGGTTTGGTCGGACGGCCAGCTCTAGACAGTCTAGTTGATCGGTTTGGTCGGACGGCCAGCTCTAGACAGAGTCTAGGTAGTTTGGTCGGACGGCCAGCTCTAGACAGAGTCTAGGTAGTTTGGTCGGACGGCCAGCTCTAGACAGAGTCTAGGTTGATCGGTTTGGTCGGACGGCCAGCTCTAGACAGAGTCTAGGTTGATCGGTTTGGTCGGACGGCCAGCTCTAGACAGTCTAGTTGATCGGTTTGGTCGGACGGCCAGCTCTAGACAGAGTCTAGGTAGTTTGGACGGACGGCCAGCTCTAGACAGAGTCTAGGTAGTTTGGTCGGACGGCCAGCTCTAGACAGAGTCTAGGTAGTTCCATATTTTTCAATTTCCTAATGATGGAGACCACTGTACTCTTGTAAACTTTAAACACTCAAAATTGTTTTATACCCTTCCCCCCCAGATATATGCCTCACCACGTCGCTCTCTACAGCCAGTTCCTTGGACTTCATGGTATAGTTCCTGCTCTGATATAACCTGTCAACTCTGGGATCTTATATAGACAGGTGTGTTTCTCTCTAAATCATGTCCAAACCATTGAATTGGATACAGGTGGACTCCAAGTTGTAGCGACGTCTCACGGATGATCAAAGGGAATCGGATGCACCTGAGCTCAATTTGGAGTGTCGTAACAAAGGGGTCTGAATACTTATCTAAATAAGATTTCTGTATTTCATTTTTATAAACATGTGGACCGATTCTAAACATGTTTTCACTTTGTCATTTTGTTTGGGGGTATTGTGTGCAAATGGGCGAGAAACAATACATTTTGAAATCACGCTGTAACACAACAAAAATGTGGATTAAGTCAAGGCTATATGAATACTCTCTGAAGGCAGTGTGTTACAGATTTACTGACGTGTGTGTGTGTGTGTGTGTGTGTGTACAAACCTATGTAATCAAAACGCTTGCTAGAACATTCTATACCACAGCATTGTCATGACATTGTTGCGTGTGTTCTGCTGGTCTACAGGGTTGGTCAGGTGTCCCGTAGCTGGAATGAGGTCATAGTTCAGGACAAGGTGTCCAGCCGCAGGAGGAGACACTACCTGATGGACGTCAAGGCAGCTCTGGAGGTGAGGCTGTCGCCTGTAACCGTGTTTCAGCATTGATGTAGAAAAGCACTATGTCTGGGCCCGTATTATTAGTGTCACAGAAGGAGTGCCTGATCTAGGATCAGGTCCCGTCTGTCCGTGTAGTCTTACTCATTATGATCTAGGATCAGGTCCCGTCTGTCCATGTAGTCTTATTCAGTAGGATCAGGTCCCATCTGTCCACGTAGTCTTATTCATTAGGATCTAGGATCAGGTCCCGTCTGACCACGTAGTCTTATTCATTAGGATCTAGGATCAGGTCCCATCTGTCCGTGTAGTCTTACTCATTATGATCTAGGATCAGGTCCCGTCTGTCCATGTAGTCTTATTCAGTAGGATCAGGTCCCATCTGTCCACGTAGTCTTATTCATTAGGATCTAGGATCAGGTCCCGTCTGACCACGTAGTCTTATTCATTAGGATCAAGGATCAGGTCCCATCTGTCCATGTAGTCTTATTCATTAGGATCTAGGATCAGGTCCCATCTGTCCGTGTAGTCTTACTCATTATGATCTAGGATCAGGTCCCGTCTGTCCATGTAGTCTTATTCAGTAGGATCAGGTCCCATCTGTCCATGTAGTCTTATTCATTAGGATCTAGGATCAGGTCCCATCTGTCCATGTAGTCTTATTCAT
This sequence comes from Salvelinus namaycush, assembly GCF_016432855.1. Lineage (NCBI taxonomy): Eukaryota > Metazoa > Chordata > Actinopteri > Salmoniformes > Salmonidae > Salvelinus > Salvelinus namaycush. Next base: position 71,077 of record NW_024060896.1, read on the forward strand.
TAGGATCTAGGATCAGGTCCCATCTGTCCATGTAGTCTTATTCATTAGGATCTAGGATCAGGTCCCATCTGTCCATGTAGTCTTAGTCAGTAGGGTCTAGGATCAGGTCCCATCTGTCCACGTAGTCTTATTCATTAGGATCTAGGATAAGGTCCCATCTGTCCATGTAGTCTTATTCATTAGGATCTAGGATCAGGTCCCGTCTATCCATGTAGTCTTATTCCTTATGATCTAGGATCAGGTCCCGTCTGTCCATGTAGTCTTATTCATTAGGATCTAGGATCAGGTCCCATCTGTCCATGTAGTCTTATTCCTTATGATCTAGGATCAGGTCCCATCTGTCCATGTAGTTTTATTAATTAGGATCAGGTCCCATCTGTCCATGTAGTCTTATTCATTAGGATCAGGTCCCATCTGTCCATGTAGTCTTATTCATTAGGATCTAGGATCAGGTCCCATCTGTCCATGTAGTCTTATTCCTTATGATCTAGGTTCAGGTCCCATCTGTCCATGTAGTCGTATTCATTAGGGTCAGGTCCCATCTGTCCATGTAGTCTTATTCATTAGGATCTAGGGTCAGGTCCCATCTGTCCATGTAGTCTTATTCATTAGGATCTAGGATCAGGTCCCATCTGTCCATGTAGTCTTATTCATTAGGATCAGGTCCCGTCTGTCCATGTAGTCTTATTCATTAAGATCTAGGATCAGGTCCCATCTGTCCATGTAGTCTTATTTCTTATGATCTAGGATCAGGTCCCGTCTGTCCATGTAGTCTTATTCCTTATGATCTAGGATCAGGTCCCATCTGTCCATGTAGTCTTATTCATTAGGATCTAGGATCAGGTCCCATCTGTCCATGTAGTCTTGTTCATTAGGATATAGGATCAGGTCCCATCTGTCCATGTAGTCTTGTTCATTAGGATATAGGATCAGGTCCCATCTGTCCATGTAGTCTTATTCATTAGGATCAGGTCCCATCTGTCCATGTAGTCTTATTCATTAGGATCTAGGATCAGGTCCCATCTGTCCATGTCTTAGTCATTAGGATCAGGTCCGTGTAGTCTTAGCCTGTAGGGTCTAGGATCAGGTCCATGTAGTGTCTAGGATCAGGTCCGTGTAGTCTTAGCCTGTAGGGTCTAGGATCAGGTCCATGTAGTGTCTAGGATCAGGTCCATGTAGTGTCTAGGGTCAGGTCCATGTAGTGTCTAGGGTCAGGTCCATGTAGTGTCTAGGGTCAGGTCCATGTAGTGTCTAGGGTCAGGTCCATGTAGTGTCTAGGGTCAGGTCCATGTAGTGTCTAGGGTCAGGTCCATGTAGTGTCTAGGGTCAGGTCCATGTAGTGTCTAGGGTCAGGTCCATGTAGTGTCTAGGGTCAGGTCCATGTAGTGTCTAGGATCAGGTCCGTGTAGTCTAGGATCAGGTCCATGTAGTCTTAGCCAGTAGGGCCTAGGGTCACGTCCGTGTAGTCTTAGTCATTAGGGTCTAAAAGGACAAACTGATCCTATATCACCACTCCTACTGAGACACTGTATGAATATATCTCCAGTCAGATGTTCTATATTTAGTACAGGGCTACTTTCACCAACACTGTTCATTCCCTGTGTGTGTGCAGCTTGGCAGCGCAGTCCATGTCCCAGATGCAGAGACCAGGTTGACCCTGCTGAGCCGGTCTGCCCTGAAGTCAGTCCAGGCCCAGTCCGGGACCCCCAGGACCAGCGTCCGTGGTACCCCCCAGTCAGGAACGGGCACTGTAACCCCCGTCCAGCACAACTCAGCCAGCAAACAGGACCTGTTCATACAGGTGAGTCCAGGCCCAGTCCAGGACCCCATAACTCAGCCAGTAAACAGAACATGTTCATACAGGTGAGTCCAGGCCCAGTCCAGGACCCCATAACTCAGCCAGTAAACAGAACATGTTCATACAGGTGAGTCCAGGCCCAGTCCAGGACCCCATAACTCAGCCAGTAAACAGAACATGTTCATACAGGTGAGTCCAGGCCCAGTCCAGGACCCCCATAACTCAGCCAGTAAACAGGACCTGTTCATACAGGTGAGTCCAGGCCCAGTCCAGGACCCCATAACTCAGCCAGTAGACAGGACCTGTTCATACAGGTGAGTCCAGGCCCAGTCCAGGACCCCATAACTCAGCCAGTAAACAGAACATGTTCATACAGGTGAGTCCAGGCCCAGTCCAGGACCCCCATAACTCAGCCAGTAAACAGGACCTGTTCATACAGGTGAGTCCAGGCCCAGTCCAGGACCCCATAACTCAGCCAGTAAACAGAACATGTTCATACAGGTGAGTCCAGGCCCAGTCCAGGACCCCATAACTCAGCCAGTAAACAGAACATGTTCATACAGGTGACTCCAGGCCCAGTCCAGGACCCCATAACTCAGCCAGTAAACAGAACATGTTCATACAGGTGACTCCAGGCCCAGTCCAGGACCCCATAACTCAGCCAGTAAACAGGACCTGTTCATACAGGTGAGTCCAGGCCCAGTCCAGGACCCCATAACTCAGCCAGTAAACAGAACATGTTCATACAGGTGACTCCAGGCCCAGTCCAGGACCCCCATAACTCAGCCAGTAAACAGAACATGTTCATACAGGTGACTCCAGGCCCAGTCCAGGACCCCCATAACTCAGCCAGTAAACAGAACATGTTCATACAGGTGAGTCCAGGCCCAGTCCAGGACCCCCATAACTCAGCCAGTAAACAGAACATGTTCATACAGGTGAGTCCAGGCCCAGTCCAGGACCCCATAACTCAGCCAGTAAACAGGACCTGTTCATACAGGTGAGTCCAGGCCCAGTCCAGGACCCCATAACTCAGCCAGTAAACAGAACATGTTCATACAGGTGAGTCCAGGCCCAGTCCAGGACCCCATAACTCAGCCAGTAAACAGAACCTGTTCATACAGGTGAGTCCAGGCCCAGTCCAGGACCCCCATAACTCAGCCAGTAAACAGAACATGTTCATACAGGTGAGTCCAGGCCCAGTCCAGGACCCCATAACTCAGCCAGTAAACAGAACATGTTCATACAGGTGAGTCCAGGCCCAGTCCAGGACCCCATAACTCAGCCAGTAAACAGAACATGTTCATACAGGTGAGTCCAGGCCCAGTCCAGGACCCCATAACTCAGCCAGTAAACAGAACATGTTCATACAGGTGAGTACACTGTCATGTTTTATGGTCACATTGTGGCCCTACGTTTCAGGTATATACGTTTCTTGCCGTGATGAATTAAAACAGCATTTGACACATCCAACTAACGTCACTATTTTATGATGCCTCATTGTTTTAAGTTTATCAAATCAGCCAAATGTGGATCCTTCCCTGTAGACGAGGACACTAGCTCTGTTAGATTGTGGATCCTTCCCTGTAGACGAGGACACTAGCTCTGTTAGATTGTGGATCCTTCTCTGTAGACGAGGACACTAGGTCTGTTAGATTGTGGATCCTTCCCTGTAGACAAGGACACTAGCTCTGTTAGATTGTGGATCCTTCTCTGTAGACGAGGACACTAGCTCTGTTGTATTGTGGATCCCTCCCTGTAGACAAGGACACTAGCTCTGTTAGATTGTGGATCCCTCCCTGTAGACAAGGACACTAGCTCTGTTGTATTGTGGATCCCTCCCTGTAGACAAGGACACTAGCCCTGTTAGATTGTGGATCCCTCCCTGTAGACAAGGACACTAGCTCTAATGTTGTATTGTGGATCCCTCCCTGTAGACGAGGACACTAGCTCTGTTGTATTGTGGATCCTTCCCTGTAGACGAGGACACTAGCTCTAATGTTGTATTGTGGATCCTTCCCTGTAGACAAGGACACTAGCTCTAATGTTGTATTGTGGATCCCTCCCTGTAGACGAGGACACTAGCTCTGTTAGATTGTGGATCCTTCCCTGTAGACAAGGACACTAGCTCTAATGTTGTATTGTGGATCCCTCCCTGTAGACGAGGACACTAGCCCTGTTAGATTGTGGATCCTTCCCTGTAGACAAGGACACTAGCTCTGTTAGATTGTGGATCCCTCCCTGTAGACAAGGACACTAGCTCTAATGTTGTATTGTGGATCCTTCCCTGTAGACGAGGACACTAGCCCTGTTAGATTGTGCATCCTTCCCTGTAGACAAGGACACTAGCTCTAATGTTGTATTGTGGATCCCTCCCTGTAGACGAGGACACTAGCCCTGTTAGATTGTGGATCCTTCCCTGTAGACAAGGACACTAGCTCTGTTAGATTGTGGATCCCTCCCTGTAGACGAGGACACTAGCCCTGTTAGATTGTGGATCCTTCCCTGTAGACAAGGACACTAGCTCTGTTAGATTGTGGATCCCTCCCTGTAGACGAGGACACTAGCTCTAATGTTGTATTGTGGATCCTTCCCTGTAGACAAGGACACTAGCTCTGTTAGATTGTGGATCCTTCCCTGTAGACAAGGACACTAGCTCTATTAGATTGTGGATCCCTCCCTGTAGACAAGGACACTAGCTCTGTTGTATTGTGGATCCTTCTCTGTAGACGAGGACACTAGCCCTGTTAGATTGTGGATCCTTCCCTGTAGACGAGGACACTAGCTCTAATGTTGTATTGTGGATCCCTCCCTGTAGACGAGGACACTAGCTCTGTTGTATTGTGGATCCTTCCCTGTAGACGAGGACACTAGCTATAATGTTGTATTGTGGATCCCTCCCTGTAGACGAGGACACTAGCTCTGTTGTATTGTGGATCCTTCCCTGTAGACAAGGACACTAGCTCTAATGTTGTATTGTGGATCCTTCCCTGTAGACGAGGACACTAGCTCTGTTGTATTGTGGATCCTTCCCTGTAGACAAGGACACTAGCTCTAATGTTGTATTGTGGATCCTTCCCTGTAGACGAGGACACTAGCTCTAATGTTAGATTGTGGATCCTTCCCTGTAGACGAGGACACTAGCTCTAATGTTGTATTGTGGATCCTTCCCTGTAGACGAGGACACTAGCCCTGTTAGATTGTGGATCCTTCCCTGTAGACAAGGACACTAGCTCTAATGTTGTATTGTGGATCCCTCCCTGTAGACAAGGACACTAGCTCTAATGTTGTATTGTGGATCCTTCCCTGTAGACGAGGACACTAGCTCTAATGTTAGATTGTGGATCCTTCCCTGTAGACGAGGACACTAGCTCTAATGTTGTATTGTGGATCCTTCCCTGTAGACGAGGACACTAGCCCTGTTAGATTGTGGATCCTTCCCTGTAGACAAGGACACTAGCTCTAATGTTGTATTGTGGATCCTTCCCTGTAGACGAGGACACTAGCCCTGTTAGATTGTGGATCCTTCCCTGTAGACAAGGACACTAGCCCTGTTAGATTGTGGATCCCTCCCTGTAGACGAGGACACTAGCTCTGTTAGATTGTGGATCCCTCCCTGTAGACGAGGACACTAGCTCTGTTAGATTGTGGATCCTTCCCTGTAGACGAGGACACTAGCTCTGTTAGATTGTGGATCCTTCCCTGTAGACGAGGACACTAGCCCTGTTAGATTGTGGATCCCTCCCTGTAGACGAGGACACTAGCTCTGTTAGATTGTGGATCCTTCCCTGTAGACGAGGACACTAGCTCTAATGTTGTATTGTGGATCCTTCCCTGTAGACGAGGACACTAGCTCTGTTAGATTGTGGATCCTTCCCTGTAGACAAAGACACTAGCCCTGTTAGATTGTGGATCCCTCCCTGTAGACGAGGACACTAGCTCTAATATTGTATTGTGGATCCCTCCCTGTAGACGAGGACACTAGCTCTAATGTTGTATTGTGGATCCCTCCCTGTAGACGAGGACACTAGCTCTGTTAGATTGTGGATCCCTCCCTGTAGACGAGGACACTAGCTCACTAGCTCTCACTACTGTTCCGTCCTCCTAGGTGGCCAAAACCCTTTTCGTTGACGAATGTCTGAAGTCCTGCCCTCGATGCCGGCACCCCGCTAGGTGTCACTCGGTAAAGATGGAGGGCGTGTGTAGCGGCGTTGACTGCGGCTTCCGGTTCTGTACCGGCTGTCTTTGTACCTTCCACGGGTCCAGAGAATGCGCTAGCCTGTCGGCCAAGCGACGCAGCGGGAAGGACGTTCTTCCCGGGAGCGCTCGGAGTAAACGCAATGTCAGGAGATTGTGAATGTGTTTTATTTTTATGTGTATTTGCTATTATTTGTACTTCCTGTTCCCCTCTTTTAGATTTGTTTTAGCTTGAATGTATTTTTTAAATTATGTGTCGGCGAGGAGCACTGCCAGTAGAATCAGAGATGAAATGGCTACTGAATGCTGGCCTCCTCCTGAGCTAATTCATTGATGTACAAGAATGTTGTTTCTCTTCTCAACTGGATTTTTCATGGGGTTTTTATATGAACGTTTCTGTAAACTACTGTATATTGTCTACATTTACACATTTAATTTTAATAAAGTTATACTTTTTACATATTTTATTTGACGTTGTCTCATAGGCATGTGAACAAGGACGTATCATACTACACTGGCTCCGACGCTCGTCTTATGTGGCGTCCACCCCAGTTATAGACTGTTCACTCTACTACCGCAGGGCCAAGTCTAGGACAAAAAGGCTTCTCAACAGTGTCCCCCCCCCCCCCCCCTAAGCCATAAGACTCCGGAATGGGTAATCAAATGGCTACCCGGACTATTTGCATTGTGTGCCCCCCCTCCCAACCCCTCTTTTTACGCTGCTGCTACTCTCTGTTTATCATATATGCACAGTCACTTTAACTATACATTCATGTACGTACTACCTCAATTGGGCCGACCATCCAGTGCTCCTGCACATTGGCTAACCGGGCTATCTGCGTTGTGTCCCTCCCGCCAACCCCTCTTTTTATGCTACTGCCACTCTGTTCATCATATATGCATTGTCACTTTAAAGATACCTACATGTACATACTACCTCAATCAGCCTGACTAACCGGTGTCTGTCTGTAGCCTCGCTACTTTTATAGCCTCTCTTTTTACTGTTTTATTTCTTTACTTGTCTATTTTTGCACTGTTAGAGCCTGTAAGCATTCTGCGCACACGACAAAATAAACGTTGATTTGATTTGACAATGTGTTTTTTCATACACCACTGTATCGAAATAGTTTTTTGGGGGTCGTTATGGTGCCCTCTACTGGTTAACGTCATTCACTTGACTCGCCATGTATTACCGTCTGTTCCTCTCTGAAATAGAATACATGTCGGTGTGCATAGTAGCGTGTTATGGTGAATAATCTCTACTTTACTATGAGAAGACTGAATAAAATGCAGTATATATATATTTTTTTATTGATAAACTGGCACTCCAGTTAATGTTTCCTGAGCGTCACGCCTTTTACTGTTCCCCTCCGCAATGTGATTGAGTTCATTTCCATAGCAACCCCTCTGTCGGTGATTACACTGAAAGGTCCGGTGACGGCGGGTCAGAGGTGTTCAGGGTTTTAGGCAAAAAGCCCCTTAGCTGACGTTTCTGGGTGAATTATAACTAAGGACAACTGAAGTACATAAAAGTGAAGAATGTTGGGGAAGATTACAACAGGTGAGTTCCGGGAATACTAGAACAGCTGAATAAAACTCTGCGGTGAGAGAACTTTCAACGTTAAAAACAACTAGGAATTTCAATGCGTTCAAGACAACTAAGAACTGGGGGGGAAACGCTCTCTGGGTGGGGAAAATCCTTTTGAACGGTCATCCAACTCGGAATTCCAAGTCGGGAACTCGGGCCTCTTTCTAGAGCTCTGAGTTGAAGATCCCTGACGTCATGATTTGAGCTCGTTTCCTGAGTTTTCGGTTGTCTTGGACGCTTGGAAGTCGGAGATTTCCTAGTTCCCATTTTTATCTGAAGGTGGCATAAGTTGTCTTAAATGTTTTTCTTCCATAGATCCACCTTACCTTACTATCGATAATTTCGTGAGTAACCTATTTATAAAAAATTAAAACATTTTTTAAACAAATGCCTTTTTCTAAACGTTTCACCTTGTCACATTATGGACTACAGAACATCGTACTGTTTTTTTTAAACAACTTTTAATATGACTTCTGGCAAGGGATTTAAAGTGAATTGTGTAGTTTTTCCCCATATCAGCACATTGAATATTAACCAACCGATGTCTTCTGTTGGATATCCACAGGAGGACTGTCTGGCTTCTGATGATGTTCTGGTGCACTTCTTTAATGACTTCCTCAGCCTACCTGTAAACATCCTGTCACATTTCTACTTGGGCATATTATTTAGTTTATTCAGTAACTAAAGCTTATTTTCACTCTGGATGAATGACAAAACGTTTGTAAAGCACAAAGATGTTGGAAATTGTTATGCTTTATTTCACTGTCCTCAAATGGTTGATCAAAATGGCTACCCGGACTATTTGCATTGTGTGCCCCACCCGCCAACCCCTCTTTTACGCTGCTGCTACTCTCTGTTCATCATATATGCATTGTCACTTTAACGATACCTACATGTACATACTACCTCAATAAGCCTGAACACACACACACACCCTCTCTATAGTCTCTAACACACACACACACACACACACACACACACACACACACACACACACACACACCCTCTCTATAGTCTCTCACACACACACACACACACACACACCCCCCCCCCCCCCCCCCCCCCCCCCCCTCTATAGTCTCTAACACACACACACACACACACTTTTTCCCCCGCACCATTGGTTAGAGCCTGTAAGCATTTCACTGTAAGGTCTACACCTGTTGTATTCGGCGCACGTGACAAATAAACTTTGATTTGATCAGATTTAAGATAATTGACCAATTACATGAGCTACTGTGATTGATTAAGTCAGGACAGACAGGAGTATATTCTGTCTGAATCTGAGAATAATACTGTTCCAAATGTCCTGGTTTCCTTCCGACCCAGTCGTTCCCTGAGTGTGTTCAGTACAACCAGGAGACTGGTGTGTTTGAGGTGGTCAGTGATTCAGCGGAGGCTCTGTCTAGGAGGATCAGGTCAGCCCTGCAGCGCTTTCAATCACAACGTCTCACTGACCCGACAGAGCTGGCTGCTAGACCCGTGGTGGACAACCACTACACTGTTCTGGTCAGTTCAAATTCTCCTGTTCTTTTATAGTATGTCATCTTGATATTGAATACTGCATTGTGGGAGGGGGGGGGGGGGGGGGGGGGGGGCGCTTTCAAGTGAGCATTTCACTGTACTGTTTTTACACCTATTGTATACTGTTCAATTGACAAATCAACTTTGATTTGCCAACCAATACATTGCCCTCCATAAGTTTAATCAAACTAAACTTTAATCAAACTTTTTTATTTTAAGTGGATTCAAGTTTCTCATCAGATTAGTTGGTTGATTTAATGATATGGAGTTTATGAAATCAGACTCCTTTTTGTGACATCATCTAAATGAGAATAATAATCGTTGATTTTCGTAACAGTGCTTGGACAGAGAACAGGGAGTGAAGTGGATCCTGAAAGAAAGACTACCCTTGTTTATTCAAAGTGACTGCTACTTCGAGTACAGGTAATCCCCAATGTTTTATTACTGGGGGTAACATCACCTGTTGATGCATGTCTTGATATCAGCACTGCCCTTTATCCTGACCCTGTCTGTCATGACTTAATCAATCACTTTTTTTTTAAATCACATTTATTTATAAAGCCCTTCGTACATCAGCTGATATCTCAAAGTGCTGTACAGAAACCCAGCCTAAAACCACAAACAGCAAGTAATGCAGGTGTAGAAGCACGGTGGCTAGGAAAAACTCCCTAGAAAGGCCGGAACCTAGGATGAAACCTAGAGAGGAACCAGGCTATGAGGGGTGGCCAGTCCTCTTCTGGCTGTGCCAGGTGGAGATTATAACAGAACATGGCCAAGATGTTCAAATGTTCATAGTTGACCAGCAGGGTCAAATAATAATAATCACAGTGGTTGTCGAGGGTGCAACAGGTCAGCACCTCAGGAGTAAATGTCAGTTGGCTTTTCATAGCCGATCATTCAGAGTATCTCTACCGCTCTTGCTGTCTCTAGAGAGTTGATAACAGCAGGTCTGGGACAGGTAGCACGTCCGGTAAACAGGTCAGGGTTCCATAGCCGCAGGCAGAGCAGTTGAAACTGGACCAGCAGCACGGCCAGGTGGACTGGGGACAGCAAGGAGTCATCAGGCCAGGTCGTCCTGGGGCATGGTCCTAGGGCTCAGGTCCTCTGAGAGAGAGAGAGAAAAGGAGAGAGAGAATTAGAGCATACTTAAATTCACACAGGACACCGGATAAGACAGGAGAAATACTCCAGATATAACAGACTGACCCTAGCCCCCCGACACATAAACGAATGCAGCATAAATACTGGAGGCTGAGACAGGAGGGGTCAGGAGACACTGTGGCCCCGTCCGACAATACCCCAGGACGGGGCCAAACAGGCAGGATATAACCCCACCCACTTTGCCAAAGCACAGCCCCCACACCACTAGAGGGATATCTTCAACCACCAACTTACCATCCTGAGACAAGGCCGAGTATAGCCCACAAAGATCTCCGCCACGGCACAACCCAAGGGAGGGCGCCAACCCGGACAGGAAGATCACGTCACTGACTCAACCCACTTTAGTGACACACCCCTCCTAGGGACGGCATGGAAGAGCACCAGTAAGCCAGTGACTCAGCCCCTGTAATAGGGTTAGAGGCAGAGAATCCCAGTGGAGAGAGGGGAACCGGCCAGGCAGAGACAGCAAGGGCGGTCCGTTGCTCCAGAGCCTTTCCGTTCACCTTCACACTCCTGGACCAGACTACACTCAATCATAGGACCTACTGAAGAGATGAGTCTTGAGACTGAGTCTGCGTCTCTCACATGGATAGGCAGACCACTCCATAAAAATTGAGCTCTATATGAGAAAGCCCTGCCTCCAGCTGTTTGCTTAGAAATTCTAGGGACAATTAGGAGGCCTGCGTCTTGTGACCGTAGCGTGTAGGTATGTACGGCAGGACCAAATCGGAAAGATAGGTAGGAGCAAGCCCATGTAATGCTTTGTAGGTTAACAGTAAAACCTTGAAATCAGCCCTTGCCTTGTCTTGATATCAGCACTGTCCATATCCTGATCCTGCCTGTCCCTACATCCATTCAACCTATAGGCCTACTTCCACCCAACCTATAGGCCTACTTCCACCCAACCTATAGGTCTACTTCCACCCAACCTATAGGTCTACTTCCACTCAACCTATAGGCCTACTTCCACCCAACCTATAGGCCTACTTCCATTCAACCTATAGGCCTACTTCCACCCAACCTATAGGCCTACTTCCACCCAACCTATAGGTCTACTTCCACCCAACCTATAGGTCTACTTCCACCCAACCTATAGGCCTACTTCCACTCAACCTATAGGCCTACTTCCACCCAACCTATAGGCCTACTTCCATTCAACCTATAGGCCTACTTCCACCCAACCTATAGGCCTACTTCCACTCAACCTATAGGCCTACTTCCACCCAACCTATAGGCCTACTTCCATTCAACCTATAGGCCTACTTCCACCCAACCTATAGGCCTACTTCCACTCAACCTATAGGCCTACTTCCACCCAACCTATAGGTCTACTTCCACCCAACATATAGGCCTACTTCCACTCAACCTATAGGCCTACTTCCACCCAACCTATAGGTCTACTTCCACCCAACCTATAGGCCTACTTCCACCCAACCTATAGGCCTACTTCCACCCAACCTATAGGCCTACTTCCACCCAACCTATAGGCCTACTTCCACCCAACCTATAGGTCTACTTCTACCCAACCTATAGGTCTACTTCCACCCAACCTATAGGCCTACTTCCACTCAACCTATAGGCCTACTTCCACCCAACCTATAGGTCTACTTCCACCCAACCTATAGGCCTACTTCCACCCAACCTATAGGCCTACTTCCACCCAACCTATAGGCCTACTTCCACCCAACCTATAGACCTACTTCCACTCAACCTATAGGCCTACTTCCACCCAACCTATAGGCCTACTTCCATTCAACCTATAGGCCTACTTCCACCCAACCTATAGGCCTACTTCCACGCAACCTATAGGCCTACTTCCACCCAACCTATAGGCCTACTTCCATTCAACCTATAGGCCTACTTCCACCCAACCTATAGGCCTACTTCTACCCAACCTATAGGCCTACTTCCACCCAACCTATAGGTCTACTTCCACTCAACCTATAGGCCTACTTCCACCCAACCTATAGGCCTATTTCCACCCAACCTATAGGCCTACTTCCACCCAACCTATAGGCCTACTTCCACCCAACCTATAGGCCTACTTCCACCCAACCTACAGGCCTACTTCCACTCAACCTATAGGCCTACTTCCACCCAACCTATAGGTCTACTTCCACCCAACATATAGGCCTACTTCCACTCAACCTATAGGCCTACTTCCACCCAACCTATAGGTCTACTTCCACCCAACCTATAGGCCTACTTCCACCCAACCTATAGGCCTACTTCCACCCAACCTATAGGCCTACTTCCACCCAACCTATAGGCCTACTTCCACCCAACCTATAGGTCTACTTCTACCCAACCTATAGGTCTACTTCCACCCAACCTATAGGCCTACTTCCACTCAACCTATAGGCCTACTTCCACCCAACCTATAGGTCTACTTCCACCCAACCTATAGGCCTACTTCCACCCAACCTATAGGCCTACTTCCACCCAACCTATAGACCTACTTCCACTCAACCTATAGGCCTACTTCCACCCAACCTATAGGCCTACTTCTACCCAACCTATAGGTCTACTTCCACCCAACCTATAGGCCTACTGCCACCCAACCTATAGGCCTACTTCCCCTCAACCTACAGGCCTACTTCCACCCAACCTACAGGCCTACTTCCACCCAACCTATAGGCCTACTTCCACTCAACCTATAGGCTTACTTCCACCCAACCGATAGGCCTACTTCCTCTCAACCTATAGGCCTACTTCCACCCAACCTACAGGCCTACTTCCACCCAACCTATAGGCCTACTTCCACTCAACCTATAGGCCTACTTCCACCCAACCTACAGGCCTACTTCCCCTCAACCTATAGGCCTACTTCCACCCAACCTATAGGCCTACTTCCATTCAACCTATAGGCCTACTTCCACCCAACCTATAGGCCTACTTCCCCTCAACATATAGGCCTACTTCCACCCAACCTATAGGCCTACTTCCACCCAACCTATAGGCCTACTTCCTCTCAACCTATAGGCCTACTTCCACCCAACCTATAGGCCTACTTCCATTCAACCTATAGGCCTACTTCTACCCAACCTATAGGTCTACTTCCACCCAACCTATAGGCATACTTCCCCTCAACCTATAGGCCTACTTCCACCCAACCTATAGGCCTACTTCCCCTCAACCTACAGGCCTACTTCCACCCAACCTATAGGCCTACTTCCACCCAACCTATAGGCCTACTTCTACCCAACCTATAGGCCTACTTCCACCCAACCTTCACTCACCTAACGTAACACACCTGTATTGGCAGAGTGAAGGTAGACACCCTGGGACAGTGATAGAATAATACCTTACTCCAGGGACTAACATTCTATTCCATTTCATTCTATTCCATTCCATTCTATTCTATTCCATTCTGTTCTATTCCATTCTATTATATTCCATTCTATTCCATTCTATTCCATTCCATTCCATTCCATTCCATTCTATTCTATTCTATTCCATTCTGTTCTATTCCATTCTATTATATTCCATTCCATTCTATTCCATTCCATTCTATTCCATTCCATTCCATTCTATTCCATTATATTCCATTCCATTCCATTCCATTATATTCCATTCCATTCCATTATATTCCATTCCATTCCATTCCATTCCATTATATTCCATTCCATTCCATTCCATTCCATTCTATTCTATTCTATTCCATTATATTCCATTCCATTATATTCCATTCCATTCCATTATATTCCATTCCATTCCATTATATTATATTCCATTCCATTCTATTATATTCCATTCCATTCCATTATATTCCATTCCATTATATTCCATTCCATTATATTCCATTCCATTATATTCCATTATATTCCATTCCATTCCATTCTATTCCATTCTATTCCATTCCATTCCATTCCATTCTATTCCATTCCATTCCATTATATTCCATTCCATTCCATTCCATTCCATTCTATTCCATTCCATTCCATTCCATTCTATTCTATTCCATTATATTCCATTATATTCTATTCCATTCATAGCTTTGTCTGACCCTGCATTCCTGCACTTTGTGACATGTTGTTTAAAAGGCTTTTATAAATAAAGTTTTGATTGATGTGTGTTTGCTGCTTGACGGTGTTTCCCAAGGTTAGCGAAGCTGCTTTCTCAGTGGGGCCCTCGGGGCTGCAACCAGAAGAGGGATGGTGCCTCAGTCCCACACCCTGTCACCACAGAGCCTGTCTGTCCTTCCCCTGGGCCTGATGACAGAGAGACCCTGATGAAGGTCCTCTATGTGTCACTGGGGCAGGTCAGCAGATCCTGCTTATTCACATCGATGATATATCTCAGTATGATGTCAATATGGTTCAGTACAGCGGAGATGATATATCTCAGTATGATGTCAATATGGTTCAGTACAGCGGAGATGATATATCTCAGTATGATGTCAATATGGTTCAGTACAGCGGAGATGATATATCTCAGTATGATGTCAATATGGTTCAGTACAGCGGAGATGATATATCTCAGTATGATGTCAATATGGTTCAGTACAGCGGAGATGATATATCTCAGTATGATGTCAATATGGTTCAGTACAGCGGAGATGATATATCTCAGTATGATGTCAATATGGTTCAGTACAGCGGAGATGATATATCTCAGTATGATGTCAATATGGTTCAGTACAGGGGAGATGATATATCTCAGTATGATGTCAATATGGTTCAGTACAGCGGAGATGATATATCTCAGTATGATGTCAATATGGTTCAGTACAGCGGAGATGATATATCTCAGTATGATGTCAATATGGTTCAGTACAGCGGAGATGATATATCTCAGTATGATGTCAATATGGTTCAGTACAGCGGAGATGATATATCTCAGTATGATGTCAATATGGTTCAGTACAGCGGAGATGATATATCTCAGTATGATGTCAATATGGTTCAGTACATGGGAGATGATATTTGTCATAAATAAACACTTGTTTTGTGGTGTTGGTAAAACAGTAGTTTACATGCTGTGTATGATCCAGGTATTTCTTTGTCTCTCTCACCCCAGGCAACACTTCCCTATAGTCACACTGTTTGTGTTCTTTGTGTGTCTGTAGGCCTCAGTAACAGACATGTTGACAATGGCTAAGGACGAGGACAAGCAGCTGCCTGTCTGTACCCGGTCTGTGAGAAGCCCAGTGTGCTCCCTGGGCCGGGAGGGACAGAGGGGTCCGTCCTCAGCCTGCTTCTCCTGCATCCCCGACTCAGAGTCCTACGCCCTCTCCTCCTCACTCCTCGTCTCCTTTCCTCTCTCCTCTTCACTTCTAGACTGGGACAGGAGACGGGGAGACCACAGCCCAGAGCAGGAGATGAAAGTCTACCTCACAGAGACAGAGACAGAGGCAAAGACAGAGATAGAGGCAGGAACTACAGATGAGGGTAATGGGGACCCCAAGCCCCAGAGTCCCTCCTGTTCTACCACTGATGAGGAGACAGGTGGTCCCCACACAGAGAGCCCCTGTGAGGGAGGTCCAGCCACCAGCCACAGCAGACTGAAGGAGGAGGGCGGAGGGTCAGCGGAGGAGAACGACCAGGACCTTGAGTTCTATGATGCCACTGCTCGTATCCATGGTGATAGACAGGGCCTTGGTGACTTTAAGGACTTCTTAAAGGGAACACTAGGAGAGAAGCTTTTGCGTCTGTGGATGGATATAGAGAGACTGAAGACCCTACCGGACGGCAGTAGGAAAAACAGGTATTCAGTACTTCCTTAAAGGTCCAATGCAGCAGTTTTGATCTCAATATCAAATCATTTCTGGGTAACAATGAAGAACCTTAACTGTGATTGTTTTCAATTAAAATGGTCAAAATGAAACAAAAATATCTTCTTAGCGAAAGGCAATTTCTCAAGGCAACATGTTGCTCGGACTGTCTGGGAGTGGCCTGAGTGGGAGGGGGAAACAGAACATGTTCTGTTATTGGCAGAGAGGTTTGGAACTCTCTTTCTTATTGGTCTATTAACTAATTCACCGCATGGTTCTGCCAAAACTCCATCCCACCAAAACAGGCTGACAGTTCAAAGCTCATAGTGTGGAAATATACAGGAAAATCTTAGTTTTGACTGCACTGGGCCTTTAACCCATAACTCCTAACCTTCACCTGAACCCTGACCCCAACCCCTAACCCATAACTCCTAACCTTCACCTGAACCCTGACCCCAACCCTTAACCCATAACTCCTAATCTTCACCTTAACCCTGACCCCAACCCCTAACCCCAACCCTTAATCCATAACTCCTAACCTTCACCTTGACCCCAACCCCTAACTCCTAATCTTCACCTTAACCCTGACCCTAACCCCAACTCCTAACCCCAACCCATAACTCCTAACCTTCACCTGAACCTTGACCCCAACCCCTAACCCATAACTCATAACCTTCACCCCAACCCTGACCCCTGACCCCAACCCCTAACCTTCACCTAAACCATAACCCTGACCCTAACCCCAACCCTTAACCGTAACCTTAACTCTGAATCTTAACCTAAACCATAACCCTAACCTCAACCCTAACCCTTCATTGAAGTATAGAACCTGAGATGACAATGAGCCTTCCTCTTAACCAATGACATGGACAGAACTGTCTTCAGTGATTGATTGAATGATTGATTGATTGTGACAGGCATTTGGTCCAGATGCGTAGCTGCTACCTGCTGACCGGTGGCCAGAGCAGTCTGAATGGTGAGCTGTTGACCAGACTGGGTCTCTCTACCTCCCCCTGCTGGAGAGAAGACAGACTGCAGAGAGTACAGCCCCGCATCACTGAGGCACTGCTCTGCTACTGGTGAGGAGACTGACTGACAACGTCAACCACACCAGGGGTTTTCAAACCTCTCATTGGGGACCCCCTGACCTTTCTTTGTATTTTGGGGATGTGTGTATTGTTAGGTATTATAAACTGGGTGGTTCTAGCCCTGAATTTTGATTGGCTGACAGCCGTGGTAGACTAGACTGTGACCTGAACTAGGATCACCTGGTCCATACTAGACTAGACAGTGACCTGAACTAGGATCACCTGGTCCAGACTAGACTGTGACCTGAACTAGGATCACCTGGTCCAGACTAGACTGTGACCTGAACTAGGATCACCTGGTCCATACTAGACTAGACTGTGACCTGAACTAGGATCACCTGGTCCACACTAGACTAGACTGACCTGAACTAGGATCACCTGGTCCAGACTAGACTGTGACCTGAACTAGGATCACCTGGTCCAGACTAGACTAGACTGTGACCTGAACTAGGATCACCTGGTCCATACTAGACTAGATTGTGACCTGAACTAGGATCACCTGGTCTAGACTAGACTAGACTGTGACCTGAACTAGGATCACCTGGTCCATACTAGACTAGACTGTGACCTGAACTAGGATCACCTGGTCCAGACTAGACTAGACTGTGACCTGAACTAGGATCACCTGGTCCATACTAGACTAGACTGTGACCTGAAGTAGAATCACCTGGTCTAGACTAGACTGTGACCTGAACTAGGATCACCTGGTCCAGACTAGACTGTGACCTGAACTAGGATCACCTGGTCCAGACTAGACTGTGACCTGAACTAGGATCACCTGGTCCAGACTAGACTAGACTGTGACCTGAACTAGGATCACCTGGTCCAGACTAGACTGTGACCTGAACTAGGATCACCTGGTCCATACTAGACTGTGACCTGAACTAGGATCACCTGGTCCATACTAGACTAGACTGTGACCTGAACTAGGATCACCTGGTCCATACTGGACTAGACTGACCTGAACTAGGATCACCTGGTCCATACTAGACTAGACTGTGACCTGAACTAGGATCACCTGGTCCAGACTAGACTAGACTGTGACCTGAACTAGGATCACCTGGTCCAGACTAGACTAGACTGTGACCTGAACTAGGATCACCTGGTCCAGACTAGACTGTGACCTGAACTAGGATCACCTGGTCCAGACTAGACTGTGACCTGAACTAGGATCACCTGGTCCATACTAGACTAGACTGTGACCTGAACTAGGATCACCTGGTCCATACTAGACTGTGACCTGAACTAGGATCACCTGGTCCATACGGTCTCTTATTTCATGTGTAAATAATATTGTTATGTTCATGTTATTTCACCCTGTTCAATTTAAATATTGCAGAGATCCTCACTAAGTGGGTTAAACTTATTGGCGCGATGCTTAGGGTGAATAAAGGTACGTGGTGGAGCTTATGAGTGTTCCAGGGGTCCCAGGTTCATGTTCTGGTTGTGTTCCAGGGGTCCCAGATTCATGTTGTGTTCCAGGGGTCCCAGATTCATGTTGTGTTCCAGGGTCCCAGGTTCATGTTGTTGTTGTGTTCCAGGGGTCCCAGGTTCATGTTGTGTTCCAGGGGTCCCAGGTTCATGTTGTGTTCCAGGGGTCCCAGGTTCATGTTGTGTTCCAGGGGTCCCAGGTTCATGTTGTGTTCCAGGGGTCCCAGGTTCATGTTGTGTTCCAGGGGTCCCAGGTTCATGTTGTGTTCCAGGGGTCCCAGGTTCATGTTGTGTTCCAGGGGTCCCAGGTTCATGTTGTGTTCCAGGGGTCCCAGGTTCATGTTGTGTTCCAGGGGTCCCAGGTTCATGTTGTGTTCCAGGGGTCCCAGGTTCATGTTGTGTTCCAGGGGTCCCAGGTTCATGTTGTGTTCCAGGGGTCCCAGGTTCATGTTGTGTTCCAGGGGTCCCAGGTTCATGTTGTGTTCCAGGGGTCCCAGGTTCATGTTGTGTTCCAGGGGTCCCAGGTTCATGTTGTGTTCCAGGGGTCCCAGGTTCATGTTGTGTTCCAGGGGTCCCAGGTTCATGTTGTGTTCCAGGGGTCCCAGGTTCATGTTGTGTTCCAGGGGTCCCAGGTTTGTGTTCTGGTTGTGTTCCAGGGGTCCCAGGTTCATGTTGTGTTCCAGGGGTCCCAGGTTCATGTTGTATTCCAGGGGTCCCAGGTTCATGTTGTGTTCCAGGGGTCCCAGGTTCATGTTGTGTTCCAGGGGTCCCAGGTTCATGTTGTGTTCCAGGGGTCCCAGGTTCATGATGTATTCCAGGGGTCCCAGGTTCATGTTGTGTTCCAGGGGTCCCAGGTTCATGTTGTGTTCCAGGGGTCCCAGATTCATGTTGTGTCCCAGGGGTCCCAGGTTCATGTTGTGTTCCAGGGGTCCCAGGTTCATGTTGTGTTCCAGGGGTCCCAGGTTCATGTTCTGGTTGTGTTCCAGGGGTCCCAGGTTCATGTTGTGTTCCAGGGGTCCCAGGTTCATGTTGTGTTCCAGGGGTCCCAGGTTCATGTTCTGGTTGTGTTCCAGGGGTCCCAGGTTCAGGATGTGTTCTAGGGGACCCAGGTTCATGTTGTGTTCCAGGGGTCCCAGGTTCATGTTCTGGTTGTGTTCCAGGGGTCCCAGGTTCATGTTGTGTCCCAGGGGTCCCAGGTTCATGTTGTGTTCCAGGGGTCCCAGGTTCATGTTGTGTTCCAGGGGTCCCAGGTTCATGTTGTGTTCCAGGGGTCCCAGGTTCATGTTGTGTTCCAGGGGTCCCAGATTCATGTTCTGGTTGTGTTCCAGGGGTCCCAGATTCATGTTCTCTTTGTTTTCCAGGGGTCCCAGGTTCAGGATGAGTCAGAGAGCAATAGATCCTCTCAGACTGTCACTGTGGAGGAACGAACAGCTACGCCCTCCCTCTGGTGTCAACCCTAACCCTCGTTACATCACCCTCCGGCCTCACACCTGTATACCTAGAACCCCCTTCCAGCCTCTCCGGCCTCACACCTCTATACCTCGACCTACCATCCGCCCAGACACCTCTCTACCCAGAGACAGGACCCCCACACCAGCTCACACCTCTATACCTCGACTTACCATCCGCCCAGACACCTCTCTACCCAGAGACAGGACCCCCACACCAGCTCACACACAGGTACTAGGTGTGACCGACAGAGAGTTGGGATATTCGCTACGATATTTCTTAATTTTATGAAAAGTGCTAAGTTGAATAATGTAGTATTATTCTGTGTGTGTTGTGTCAGACAGGTTAATAAGGTAGTATTATTCTGTGTGTTGTGTCAGACAGGTTAATAAGGTAGTATTATTCTGTGTGTGTCAGACAGGTTAATAAGGTAGTATTATTCTGTGTGTGTCAGACAGGTTAATAATGTAGTATTATTCTGTGTGTGTCAGACAGGTTAATAAGGTAGTATTATTCTGTGTGTGTCAGACAGGTTAATAAGGTAGTATTATTCTGTGTGTGTGTCAGACAGGTTAATAAGGTAGTATTATTCTGTGTGTGTCAGACAGGTTAATAAGGTAGTATTATTCTGTGTGTGTTAGACAGGTTAATAAGGTAGTATTATTCTGTGTGTGTGTCAGACAGGTTAATAAGGTAGTATTATTCTGTGTGTGTCAGACAGGTTAATAAGGTAGTATTATTCTGTGTGTGTCAGACAGGTTAATTAGGTAGTATTATTCTGTGTGTGTCAGACAGGTTAATAAGGTAGTATTATTCTGTGTGTGTCAGACAGGTTAATAAGGTAGTATTATTCTGTGTGTGTTGTGTCAGACAGGTTAATGAGGTAGTATTATTCTGTGTGTGTCAGACAGGTTAATAAGGTAGTATTATTCTGTGTGTGTCAGACAGGTTAATAAGGTAGTATTATTCTGTGTGTGTCAGACAGGTTAATAAGGTAGTATTATTCTGTGTGTTGTGTCAGACAGGTTAATAAGGTAGTATTATTCTGTGTGTGTTGTGTCAGACAGGTTAATAAGGTAGTATTATTCTGTGTGTGTTGTGTCAGACAGGTTAATAAGGTAGTATTATTCTGTGTGTTGTGTCAGACAGGTTAATAAGGTAGTATTATTCTGTGTGTTGTGTCAGACAGGTTAATAAGGTAGTATTATTCTGTGTGTGTCAGACAGGTTAATAAGGTAGTATTATTCTGTGTGTGTCAGACAGGTTAATAAGGTAGTATTATTCTGTGTGTTGTGTCAGACAGGTTAATAAGGTAGTATTATTCTGTGTGTGTCAGACAGGTTAATAAGGTAGTATTATTCTGTGTGTGTCAGACAGGTTAATAAGGTAGTATTATTCTGTGTGTTGTGTCAGACAGGTTAATAAGGTAGTATTATTCTGTGTGTTGTGTCAGACAGGTTAATAAGGTAGTATTATTCTGTGTGTGTCAGACAGGTTAATAAGGTAGTATTATTCTGTGTGTGTCAGACAGGTTAATAAGGTAGTATTATTCTGTGTGTTGTGTCAGACAGGTTAATAAGGTAGTATTATTCTGTGTGTGTGTCAGACAGGTTAATAAGGTAGTATTATTCTGTGTGTGTCAGACAGGTTAATAAGGTAGTATTATTCTGTGTGTGTCAGACAGGTTAATAAGGTAGTATTATTCTGTGTGTGTTGTGTCAGACAGGTTAATAAGGTAGTATTATTCTGTGTGTGTCAGACAGGTTAATAAGGTAGTATTATTCTGTGTGTGTTGTGTCAGACAGGTTAATAAGGTAGTATTATTCTGTGTGTGTTGTGTCAGACAGGTTAATAAGGTAGTATTATTCTGTGTGTGTCAGACAGGTTAATAAGGTAGTATTATTCTGTGTGTGTGTCAGACAGGTTAATAAGGTAGTATTATTCTGTGTGTGTCAGACAGGTTAATAAGGTAGTATTATTCTGTGTGTGTCAGACAGGTTAATAAGGTAGTATTATTCTGTGTGTGTGTCAGACAGGTTAATAAGGTAGTATTATTCTGTGTGTGTCAGACAGGTTAATAAGGTAGTATTATTCTGTGTGTGTTAGACAGGTTAATAAGGTAGTATTATTCTGTGTGTGTCAGACAGGTTAATAAGGTAGTATTATTCTGTGTGTGTGTCAGACAGGTTAATAAGGTAGTATTATTCTGTGTGTGTCAGACAGGTTAATAAGGTAGTATTATTCTGTGTGTGTCAGACAGGTTAATAAGGTAGTATTATTCTGTGTGTGTTAGACAGGTTAATAAGGTAGTATTATTCTGTGTTGTGTCAGACAGGTTAATAAGGTAGTATTATTCTGTGTGTTGTCAGACAGGTTAATAAGGTAGTATTATTCTGTGTGTGTCAGACAGGTTAATAAGGTAGTATTATTCTGTGTGTTGTGTCAGACAGGTTAATAAGGTAGTATTATTCTGTGTGTGTCAGACAGGTTAATAAGGTAGTATTATTCTGTGTTGTCAGACAGGTTAATAAGGTAGTATTATTCTGTGTGTGTCAGACAGGTTAATAAGGTAGTATTATTCTGTGTGTGTCAGACAGGTTAATAAGGTAGTATTATTCTGTGTGTGTTGTGTCAGACAGGTTAATAAGGTAGTATTATTCTGTGTGTGTCAGACAGGTTAATAAGGTAGTATTATTCTGTGTTGTGTCAGACAGGTTAATAAGGTAGTATTATTCTGTGTGTGTCAGACAGGTTAATAAGGTAGTATTATTCTGTGTGTGTCAGACAGGTTAATAAGGTAGTATTATTCTGTGTGTGTCAGACAGGTTAATAAGGTAGTATTATTCTGTGTGTGTTGTGTCAGACAGGTTAATAAGGTAGTATTATTCTGTGTGTGTCAGACAGGTTAATAGGTAGTATTATTCTGTGTGTTTGTGTCAGACAGGTTAATAAGGTAGTATTATTCTGTGTGTGTTGTTCGACAGGTTTAATAAGTAGTATTATTCGTTGTGTCAGACAGGTTAATAAGGTAGTATTATTCTGTGGTGTGTCCGGCAGAAGGGTCAGGTTAATAGGTAGTATTATTCTGTGTGTGTCAACAGTTAATAGTATATATTCTGGTGTGTCAGACAGGTTAATAAGGTAGTAAGGTTAGTTCTGTGGTTTTGTGTTGTCAGACAGGTTAATAAGGTAGTATTATTCTGTGTGTTTTGTCAGACAGGTTTAATAAGGTAGTAATTATTCTGTGTGTGTCAGACAGGTTAATAAGGTAGTATTATTCTGTGTTGTCAGACAGGTTAATAAGGTAGTATTATTCTGTGTGTGTTGTGTCAGACAGGTTAATGAGGTAGTATTATTCTGTGTGTGTTGTGTCAGACAGGTTAATGAGGTAGTATTATTCTGTGTGTGTTGTGTCAGACAGGTTAATGAGGTAGTATTATTCTGTGTGTGTCAGACAGGTTAATAAGGTAGTATTATTCTGTGTGTGTTGTGTCAGACAGGTTAATGAGGTAGTATTATTCTGTGTGTGTTGTGTCAGACAGGTTAATAAGGTAGTATTATTCTGTGTGTTGTGTCAGACAGGTTAATAAGGTAGTATTATTCTGTGTGTGTCAGACAGGTTAATAAGGTAGTATTATTCTGTGTGTGGTCAGACACGGTTATGGGTATTATTATTCTGTGTGTGTGTCAGACAGGTTAATAAGGTAGTATTATTCTGTGTGTTGTGCAGACAGGTTAATAAGTAGTATTATTCTGTGTGTGTTGTGTCAGACAGGTTAATAGTAGTATTATTCTGTGTGTTGTGTCAGACAGGTTAATAGGTGTATTATTCTGTGTGTGTCAGACAGGTTAATAAGGTAGTATTATTCTGTGTGTGTTGTGTCAGACAGGTTAATAAGGTAGTATTATTCTGTGTGTTGTGTCAGACAGGTTAATAAGGTAGTATTATTCTGTGTGTGTGTCAGACAGGTTAATAAGTAGTATTATTCTGTGTGTGTCAGACAGTTTATAAGTAGTATATTTTGTGGTGTGTCAGACAGGTTAATAGGTAGTATTATTCGGTGTGTGTTTAGACAGGTTATAAGTAGTATTATTCTGTGTTGTGTCAGACAGTTTAATAAGTTAGTATTATTTGTGGTTGTGTCAGACAGGTTAATAAGGTAGTATTATCTGTGTGTGTCAGACGGTTAATAAGGAGTATTATCTGTGTGTGTAGTCAGTAATAAGTAGTATTATTCTGTGTGTTGTCAACAGGTTAATAAGGTAGTATTATTCTGTGTGTGTCAGACAGGTTATAAGGTAGTATTATTCTGTGTGTGTTGTGTCAGACAGGTTAATAAGGTAGTATATTATGTTGTGTGTCAGACAGGTTAATAAGGTAGTATTATTCTGTGTGTGTTGTCAGACAGGTTAATAAGGTATTATTTGTGTGTGTTGTGTCAGACAGGTTAATAAGGTAGTATTTTCTGTGTGTGTGCAGACGGTTAATAGGTAGTATTATTCTGTGTGTGTGTCAGACAGGTTAATAAGGTAGTATTATTCTGTGTTGTGTCAGACAGTTTAATAAGTTAGTATTATTATGTGTGTGTCAGACAGGTTAATAAGGTAGTATTTTCTGTGTGTTGTGTCAGACAGGTTAATAAGGTAGTATTATTCTGTGTGTGTTGTGTCAGACAGGTTAATAGGGTAGTATTATTCTGTGTGTGTCAGACAGGTTATAGGTAGTATTATTCTGTGTGTGTCAGACAGGTTAATAGGTAGTATTATTCTGTGTGTTGTGTCAGACAGGTTATAAGGTAGTATTATTCTGTGTTGTGTCAGACAGGTTAATAAGGTATTATTATTCTGTGTGTGTCAGACAGTGTTATAGGTAGTATTATTCTGTGTTGTGTCAGACAGGTTAATAAGGTAGTATTATTCTGTGTTGTGTCAGACAGGTTAATAAGGTAGTATTATTCTGTGTGTGTCAGACAGGTTAATAAGGTAGTATTATTCTGTGTGTGTCAGACAGGTTAATAAGGTAGTATTATTCTGTGTGTGTTGTGTCAGAGGTTAATAGGTAGTATTATTCTGTGTGTGTTGTTAAGACAGGTTAATAAGGTAGTATTATTCTGTGTGTGTCAGACAGGTTTAATAAGGTAGTATTATTCTGTGTGTGTCAGACAGGTTAATAAGGTAGTATTATTCTGTGTTTGTCAGACAGGTTAATAAGGTATTATTATTCTGTGTGTGTCAGACAGTTTAATAAGGTATTATTATTCTGTGTGTGTTGTGTCAGACAGGTTATAAAGGTGTATTATTCTGTGTGTGTCAGACAAGGTTAATAAGGTAGTATTATTCTGTGTGTGTGTCAGACAGGTTAATAAGTAGTATTATTCTGTGTGTTGTGTCAGACAGGTTAATAAGGAGTATTATTCTTGTGTTTTGTCAGAAGGTTAATAAGGTATTATTATTCTGTGTGTGTCAGACAGGTTAATAAGGTAGTATTATTCTGTGTGTGTTGTGTCAGACAGGTTAATAAGGTAGTATTATTCTTGTGTTTGTCAGACAGGTTAATAGTAGTATTTCTGTGTGTGTCAGACAGGTTAATAAGTGTATTATTCTGTGTGTGTCAGACAGGTTATAGGTAGTATTATTCTGTGTGTGTGTGTCAGACAGGTTAATAAGGTAGTATTATTCTGTGTGTGTCAGACAGGTTAATAAAGTAGTATTATTCTGTGTGTGTCAGACAGGTTAATAAGGTAGTATTATTCTGTGTGTGTCAGACAGGTTATAAAGGAGTATTATTCTGTGTGTTGTGTCAGACAGGTAATAAGGTAGTATTATTCTGTGTGTGTCACAGGTTAATAAGTGTATTATTCTGTGTGTGTCAGACAGGTTAATAGGTAGTATTATTCGTGTGTGTGTCAGACAGGTTAATAAAGTAGTATTATTCTGTGTGTGTCAGACAGGTTAATAAGGTAGTATTATTCTGTGTGTGTCAGACAGGTTAAAGGTAGTATTATTCTGTGTGTGTTGTGTCAGACAGGTTAATAAGTAGTATTATTCTGTTTGGTGTCAGACAGGTTAATAAGGTAGTATTATTCTGTGTGTGTTGTGTCAGACAGGTTAATAAGTAGTATTATTCTGTGTGTGTTGTGTCAGACAGGTTATAAGGTAGTATTATTCTTGTGTTTGTCAGACAGGTTAATAGTATTATTATTCGTGTTGTGTCAGACAGTTTAATAGGTGTATTATTCTGTGTGTTGTGTCGACAGGTTTAAGGTAGTATTATTCTGTGTTTGTGTCAGACAGGTTAATAAGTAGTATTATTCTGTGTGTGTCAGACAGGTTAATAGGTAGTATTATTCTGTGTGGTTGTCAGACAGGTTAATAAGGTATATTATTTGTGTGTTTTGTCAGACAGGTTAATAAGGTAGTATTATTCTGTGTGTGTCAGACAGGTTAATAAGGTAGTATTATTTCTGTGTTGTGTCAGACGGTTAATAAGGTAGTATTATTCTGTGTGTGTGTCAGACAGTTTAATAAGGTAGTATTATCTGTGTGTGTTGTGTCAGACAGGTTAATAGGTAGTATTATTCTGTGTGTGTCAGACAGGTTAATAAGGTAGTATTATTCTGTGTGTGTCAGACAGGTTAATAGGTAGTTTATTCTGTGTGTTGTCAGACAGGTTAATAAGTAGTATTATTCTGTGTGTGTCAGACAGGTTAATAAGGGTATATTATTCTGTGTGTGTTGTTCAGACAGGTTAATAGTAGTATTATTCTGTGTTGTCAGACAGGTTAATAAGGTAGTATTATTCTGTGTGTGTTGTGTCAGACAGGTTAATGAAGGTAGTATTATTCTGTGTGTGTTGGTGTCAGACGGTTAATAGGTTAG